>NC_026153.1:10017628-10036017 GCF_000512975.1 Sesamum indicum
CTGCTCTAACTCGGAACAATATATCTCTGTAAATATTGACCAGATGCGTTTTGAAGACATTTTATACATGTACAGAGATGTACTATGTTGTATATAAAGCATTGAGTTTTTGGCTATTTTGTGATCTGTGCCCTCCTTGCAATGTTGTATTTACAGTTGATGTCGTTGGATGTTGCAAATAATACCAAATGGTTAATAGCAGAACCGCATGACGTGCACACAATTTTGTGTATTTTAGTTTAGGAGCCTTCTCAGGCTACCGTTTTACACCACATTGAGTGCAAAGGCTTTGGATATGATAGTCACAAGGTAAGTAACAAAGTCAGCAATCTAATGGCGGAAGGTGCAGCAAACAAAGAAACAGTCATGCTGCTGAGTTCGAAAACAATGCTACATTCTTTTAACCAGCAAATCTAAATTATCTTTAAAAATTGGAAACTGTGTTGGAAAGTTTGATCCAGAAAACAAAACTGTGGCTGGTGGGAGAGTTGATGACCAAGATAATGTTACTAAGGCCCACTGGGATAATTTTTTTAATTAATAAAAAATAAATAAATTATATAAATATAATTTAATTAAATATTATAATAAAAATATGACGTGGTTTGAATTAAAAAATACATTTTTTAAACAAAAAAATCCATGTTGTGGATTTCATCCACGACTTGGTTTATTTTATTTTTTAAATTTTGTTTAATTAAAATTTTTATAAATTAATTATATAAAATTAATTTTACCAACATATTAAAGTTCAAAAAATCTTAATATTAAAATTATATTAATTTAAAAAATTATAATTAAGTATACAAATGTAATAGTGTATATTTTTTTGTAAAATTGTAAAAAATACAATGAACTATACAATTCAAAATGTAAAAAATGTCCACCCGTTCCACAATTGCGTTTGTGGCGTTGACGCCGTGGTCGTCTTATTTCCTCGCCCACATTTTGCATTGGCTCATTTTGCGCCTCATTATCATCACCATCGAACCGACTTGATGTTGTTGCAGAACTAGACTCCACATTATCATGATATGGACTAAACGATGGAAATAAAATTAGTGAAATATTATATCCTGGTGCATATGGTTGATTAATACCAAGACCAAAGTCAAGATGTACTTGTTAAGAATAATCTTGTGTTTGGGTTGGCATATATGGAGCCGATTGGAACCAATCATCTTGAGGCAATTGAGGCATGTAGTAATCTTGAGGCGGTTGTGGCACGTATAACCCTGAGGCGTATATACTGTAGAAGGAACATCTATATCCATCCCAACATCATGATGTTCAACTGAACCAATAGACATTTGGCTAGAACTTCTTCTTTGCCTGTGGGATGTTGTGGGAGCATCATCGGATGGAGAAGTAATTTGTTGTGGCTAATGGGTCATGCCTTCCTTGATAATATATAACCTGTATTCGAATCTATCCACCAATTGACTATATCTTTCAATATTTAGTGGTCTATATTGACACAAAGCTTCAAGGGCATTCACTTCATCTGCCTGAAGATTGTAGAAAAATAGTGAGCCTTGTATTGTAAAAAAATATTTAAAATAAAGTATGTGATATTATATAACATCTTACCACAACTTGCAACATAGGTGCATCTCCAGGTTGGTACCCGCATTTCACACGTCTATCAGTAGATGATGACACGAAATTTTATGTTATGTTGTAGTACCATTTCCGATAACCTCGTTCTTTTTCTCTTTTACTAGAAATGGGTAGCCTCTGTACAATCGTGTCATATCGTCTTTATCATCTAGTGATGTATTGTATGTGCTCCAGTTGCCAATCTGTGCCCGTGTGGTTTTTTCTGGAGATCTGATGGAGGCTCATATCCCGAGTATCTGTCGCTTTTGGAATATTTTGCCTCATCTCGAATTGGCGAAAAATCTGTTCGGGACAATGCATTTTCACTATTGCATAGAATACTAATAGACATGATGATCTCCATAGCTGGGAGTTCAAATCAGCGGTGTAAGCCATAATTACATCTGAGTCCATATCATACGGCTGCCAGATAAACTGTAATAAATAAAAAGATGTAAATTAATACACAGTCATTTCAAAAATGTCGTGTTGAAGGATCTTTGTTGGAGAAGCGGCTCTGAATATCAAATCAGGAAATTCAATCAAATTATAGAAGAGATAAAGAACCAGAAACTAGCCACGTTTGAATTTTTAGACCATATTAACAAGGAAAAATGGATAGCATCTCATGATGGTGGATGGCGATATGGTATTTTGACGACAAACATGTAGGAATGCGTTAATGGAATATTGAAAGGGGCTCGCCGCCTACTGTTGACAGCAATGGCTAAGATGATGCTTCAACGAACTGTCCAATATTTTCGTCAGAGGTTAGCGAAAAGTAGTGTAATGTTGGTCAACAACCAACTGTGGACAGATTTTGCATATAAAATATTCATACGTTGGCAACAAATTATGTTGAGCATACCGTCAACAAATACCATCAGTTCCAACAGTCCACCTCGATTGTTACAAGACGTCAGAATGGACATGGACTCAATACCCATGTTGTCAAAATTGCAAACCGAGAATGTTCTTGTGACAAGTGGACTCAATTTGGTATTCCTTGCAGTCATGCTCAAAAGATATGCGCTGCATGCATGATTAATGTTGCATCAATGGTGAAGGATTATTATGATTTAATGACTTACAGGAATACATATTCTAAGTCATTTGAACCTCCATTCCGAAGATTATTGGGATATCTCGAAATTTGAGTTAGTCTACGATAGTACTATTCGTATCTCTTCACGCCTAGTCGAAATCAAGCTTCATGTATTACAACGAGATGGATTAGGCGCAAGCACGTGCAAGGCAACAAGCCCAACAAAGAAATTGTTCTACACAATCAAATGTCGGTGCAGGGTTGTCAAGAATAATTGTATAGTTCATTGTAATTTTTATAATTGTACAAAAAAATATACACTTGTACATTTGTATACTTAATTGTAATTTTTTAAATTAATACAATTTTAATATTATGATTTTTGGACTTTAATATGTTGTTAAAAATTAATTTTATATAATTAATTTATAAAAAATTAATTAAACAAAATTTTAAAAACTAAAATAAAATAAACCAAGTCGTGGTTGCAATCCTCGACGTGGGTTTTTTTAAAATAAATATTTTTTTTTAATTTGAGTGGTGGTTTGTAACCACGACTCATCATATATTATAGTATTTAATTAAATTATATTTATATAATTTATTTATTTTTTATTAATAAAAAATAATTAACCCAAGGCCCACTACTGAACGAGTGAGGAAATAATTTCATAAATATAAGGGTAAATTATAACGAGATCTTCTAAAATTTGACATAATTATAATATTTTTTTTTGTTTTTTAAAAAATTATCAATAACTTTGAATTTTAAAAGTTGTCTAACAATGAATTCAATCTGTTAGTTCCAGTTAGGTTTTATTCATTTTTTTATGATGAAATTATCAAAATTCTTTTTTGAACTATAACTTATAATTTTACTTATTTTCTCAAATTCTTTTATAAATTAAGTGAATATTTTTCTTTAATAAATTTCCATATTTTCAATCCACCTCCTTTTTTTTACAATTATTTTTTTTGAAAAAAAAGGACAATAACAACAAAATTGACAATTTCGGTCATCCATTCGAGGATACGGATTGGTTTAAGACAATAGTTATCCCTGATGAGTATGGCCCAAAAATGATTGGCTCAAGGAGAAATGCTAAGCCAAACCAGGCCCCTCGGCCCAGGAGAAAGTTAGCCCGCCTAAGGGCGCTAGGCTTAGCCCAAGAAGGAAGCACCCTGCATGGTTTAGCCCAAGAGGGAGGCCCACTAAGCTTAGCCCAAGAGGGAGCCCATCGCACCAGAACTTGTCCAAGAAAGAAGCCTACTCCGTCAAAATTGGACCAAGAAGGAGGCCAGTACGAAGGCCTACTTAAACTTTCCAAGGCTAGCCCGAGGGAAGGAAGATGTCCTCAAGGGGTTGGGATCTTCACCCTAAGAAGGACTCCTAGCAAGACAGGCGTCTTCACGAAGAAGAAGTCCTTCCTCATCCGAAGACGTTCTGCGCAAGGAGCAGATAAAGGGCAACCTTATCCATGAAAAGCCCGCCTTCCTTTTCGGATATGCAGCTCTCTCCAGATTCCCTGCGAAGAGGGGCTCCTCCTCTATAAATATGGGAGTCGGCCCTCAACGGACCCCCCCTTCCTTTCAGCGTTCTGAGAAATCTCTCTCTACTACTCTGCCATCTTATAACTCGTGCTCTTGCAATACGAGATTCTTATTTCTATCATACTTTCTTGTCATAATTTATTTTTGTATTTATTTATTCTTAAATTTGGGACTAACTTAACTATTGGAGTGCTAATGTGTTGTTTCACAGGTCCTTTTTCTCAAGTGCTTTCGCTCAATTAACCCAAACTCAACATCAAGATCCAAGAACTTTGGATCCGTGCTAAAATCGCACGCATCAATCCCCATTCGAGTATAGAAGGCGCTCTAGAAATTTGGGGAAGAATATGAATATTTAATGCTAAATTGTTCTCCTTCTTTGCATTCCTCTTTCACTAGATATGGTCCATATTTGCTGGTACAAACATCTTCCTTAGGGAGAGGATCTTTTTTTCGGTATTGCATTAAAAAAATAATGTACAGTCATATGACTGATGTTGTGTGCCATGAAATTTACCATAATCTATACAAGGCTATCGTACTAATTTTATTCGGCAATTCTGCACTAAGTATACGTAATCTAATTTCGTCCAGAATAATGTTAACCAATGTCGATGGGTCTCGATCCAATTGCTGAGATTTTCTCCTATTGCGCTCGTGCCAAATGTGATATACTAGAGATGTTAAAAGGTTGCGATAGGCGGCGAGGGAGAGGATCTTGCGCCACTTGAAATAAGCTAAAAAACTAAATAACAATATATCTTAACAACTTAGCCAAATATAATTCTCTTATGATCTCTATATCTATAACATAATATATATATATATATATATATATATATATAATTCTAATACTAATGGACCTAATATGTCATTAAACCATTTTAGCTGTTGTTGGGGTCCACAATCACCCAACTCTTTAATAAATCTTTTAGGTCAATTGCTATCCTTGGACTTGGTTCCAATCGTATCATTACTCCACCCTCTAAGACAGCCTTGTCCACAAGGATGGTGTTGGGAAGAATTTCTTGAAAAATTAAACAGTTGCCCAAGTTGTTGTAAAGGAATCTTGCCCTAGCCATTGAACAAAAAACTTGCAATCCATCAGTAAAAACAATCTAAGTGACATCTCCATAGTTGCAGTCGCCGAATAAAAATTCACATGTTGCAGAGAACATAGCCTAATCGGCATCACCATTGGTGGAGTTAGGATTTAGAGAGGATCTCGTCTATGATTTACGCAATTGGCAAATGATTGTCGTGGGTAGTTGTGAAAGCAAGTCAAAGGCGTGAATGCAGTAGTGAATAGGAAGATAGACACCGATCCCTAGCACCAAATTTTCCCCAAGGTAGTCTTTGTTAGGCAGTGTACGACGCGCTAATATATCTTCATGGGTGGTTGCGAGTAGAGCTAGAGTGTGGGAGGTTAGAAAACGTGGTTTAGCATAAGGGCATGGAGGCCTCTGTAGAATTTAGAGAAAAGGCGAAACTCGAGCTTGCTGTTGCGGTAGCTGCCTTCGGTTCTTCCACTACCACCTTTAGGTGAGAATTCGGCCTTAATTTTGTTGTTGGTGACAATGGAGAAAGGTATGAATAGGGAGGGCCACTATGGATTTAGGATGACGAAAATTAATTTAGTAGTTTTGTTGGGGAAATACACTAATGGAGGTTAGAAAAATGGGCTGCAATTAGGGTGATGGCGGAGCTGGAGCTACAGTAATGGTGGACAAGCGGCCGACAGCATTGGGCGGGTCTCTTCATAATAGGTTAACATTGTGATAAACTTCAAAAAAAATTTGGACAATGTATAATTATGTTTCTGCGATGACATGAGTCAAGATCCAAACGATCATAGGTGCTAATCGGGTGGCTCCGATGGAATTTCCCCTAATAAACAGGGGTTGTTGGCCATAAAAGGCCTCAATATACACCGAAAGCATGATTTGAATTGATAACATAGGACAAAGGGGCAACACCCAAGGGAAACTAAGCGGTGGTGGAGATCTTGACAGGAAATGAGCCAAGATCGGCTAGTATCGAGGCTGAAACCATCAAGAAGGTGTTGTTGCATTTTAAGTGGTTTGCGTACGAAATCAGCAAGTAGAGGATGAGTGGTTAGGTAGGAGAAGAAGAATAGGGCATGGCGTGAAGCGAAAGTAAGGGAAGGAGTTGCAATGGTGGCTATATTTTCTCAAGGTGCTGGTGTGTTAGGAGGTGAAGGGGATGGGTTGGAGGGTTTGGTTGGAGAAGAAGAAGAGTGGACAGTTAAAGGGGTTGGAAAATTTGTCAAAAGTTGTGTTGAAATAGGTGATCAGAATTCTAATTGAATTGGCAAATTTCGGGAACAATTCAAGCAATCTTTATTCAAATGATATTGTCCCGATAAATATGGTAAGCATTCATCATTGGTTATATATGTCTATAGACCATTTAGACAACCCACGTAGTTGGGCTGCACATTGAATGACGGCTATGAAACCAACTTCTGAGGGTTGGTCTAAAATTTTTCAAGTCGAGGACCTCGAGATTGGGCATCGAGAGTCCTATTGAGACTTGCACTGAGTATTGCATTCATTGGATGAGTGTCATGTTTCATGGGCGATAGACGTTAGACGTCTATGCAATTTCAGTGAGTTAGTTGATAAGGTAGTCAACTGACTATACTGGCTCACGGGGACCGTCATATGAAAGCTTTGAAGGCTTGGTTGGTATGACTTGAATCCCTGGATCCGATAGTACGGGAATAGTCCTCAAACTTGAGGAACCATGACAGTCACGTGCACACGATGGCTATATCTTGGATTTGTGCGAGAGGTGATTGCGTCACAGACATGGTTATTATAAGCCTTGTCTACTTGCTTCCAGGAAGTTGTTGGCTCAATAATGCTCTGCATGAAACAAATTTATGCGGCATCAAACTGGAATTTGGATATGCAACAACGGAGGCATTTTTTGGAGCCAAGATGACAGAGAGTCATCTGTATATAAACATGGGGTTAAGATGCTACCCCTTATTGAAAAATTCAATGTTGATCGTGAAAAAGAGATGTACATTGACGTGATCCTTCAGTCCCTTCATCTCTCCTTCGACCTATTTATCATGAACTCTAATGCTTGAGAAGACCATTCATGAGTTGATAAACATGTTGGACCAATATGAGGCAACAGTATTGGATTGGGAGACTTCGACCTCAAGAGTGAAAGGTAAGGGTGCTGGATGCTGAAATAGGAAGAAGAGTGAGACAGTGTTAGCCGCTGCAAACGCTTTAAAGGATCATGTTGCTCCGTTAGGCAAGGGTAAAGGAAATAGCAAGATAGTTAGGCAGTCAAGAATTGCAAGTAAAGTATGCATAAATTTTCAAGGGCCATTGGATGAGGGAATGTCGTGAACTCCTCTCCACCTAAGGTGTTGAATTTGTTATGAGTAATGTGATTACTAATTCTACTTCCTATGCATTAGATATCTGCTTTAGAAGCTTATTTCTGCAAATAGTTTACAGAAATAAAATGGAAGAGAAGGCTAAGACAATTAATCCCAAAGTTAGGCGATGATCGGGACATTACTCCAGAAGCTATAGACTTAGATGGACTTAGCTATTAGTGATCATGTTAGGATAGAATACAATTGTGTAACCCAGCACGATCAAGTTTTCACTAGTATATTGTTGGACAAGTTAGACTACAAACTTGTTCAATAAAAGTTCTTTTATTTGACGATAAGTTTGTAGGGTTATAAACTGGTATACTCCCTGTCATAATTGAATTATGTACGCTCAAAACAAATGCTTTAATGGATAATCAAGAATAAAACTTATAGAAATGGCATGCATAATCTAGGCCATATGCTCCTAGTTAGGATAAGTAGGTTAGTAGGTTCAAAGAGTCTAAAAATAGACAACTTGAGTCCACTAACTTATAAATCCTTCCTGAGAAGGAAGAAAACTGGTGAAGCACTTTGTAGGACAAAGTATGCTTATCAAGCGATCTATTGGATTGGATCCAAATAAATATCTGTAGTTCACTAAATATACAAGACCAATGGAGGGTTCACAAGTTTAAGGACTTTTGAACTGTTTGTGGAATTAGACTTGAAGTGGAGAACCAAACTAGTTGCGGAGTCAAACCCTTAGACTAGATCGAGGAGGTCTTGAAGTATCTTAATGAGCATGGATCTCACTTAGTAAATTTTTTTCTGGAAGAGACAATGTTGAATTTTCTCTGGTGAGGAAGAAATCGAACCTTGCTTCAACATGGTTCGGTCGGTGTTTCACTGAATTACCTGACGGATCTGGATACTTTCGAAAATTGTCGAGTTGAAAAACATGGAATTTTGAAATTATGATCCAGACACCAAATTTGATATGGATTGGCAAGCCTGTATTCTATAGAAGTTATTGAGTATGAGAGATGGTCCTGCATATGTCCCCTACTGCTGCTCCCATACCATTTCGACTATGAAATCAGCAAACACCTGGGCTTTGGCTGCATTTCTGGTTTGGAACTCAATGTCAAACTCCCCTAATTCCACCACCCATTTAACCATTTGCCCAGACACATCTGGCTTTGACATAATTTGCTTCAAGGGATGATTAGTAAGAACCACTATGGGGTGCGACTAAAAATAGGGTCACAACTTGCGAGCTGTTGTTACAAGTGCTAAGGCCAATTTCTCAATCTATATATACTTCTTCTCTGCCCCTTGTAACATTCTACTAACGTAATAGGTTGGGTTTTGTTATCAGTTTTCTTCCCTCACTAATACCGAACTCAACTGCTTCTTCCGAGATCGCCAAATAGACGTAAAACTTCTCACCTATCACTGGGTTCGCGAGCAATGGTGGGGTTGCTAGATATGCTTTCAGCTCTTACAAAGATTTTTCACATTCTTCAATCCATTTAAAACCTTTCACTTTTCTCAAAACCTTGAAAAATGGAAGGTTTCGATCTGCTGACCTAGCTATGAAGCGATTCAACAACGCTATTTTTTCCATGAGCTTTTGGACATCCTTGATCGATTTGGGCGATCCCAACTGCACGATTGCCTTTACCTTCTCCGACTTAGCTTCTATTCCTTTCTCGCTGACGATGTCCCCCAAAAATTTGACTGCATGCACCCCAAACGTACACTTGGAGGGGTTGAGTTTCATTCCATACAATCACATGATTGTGAATGCACCTTGTAAATGCCTCAAGTGCTCATTCTCCTCCTTACTTTTCAAAAGCATGTCATCCACATAGACTTCCATCGTGTTCCTTATCAAGGCTTTAAAGATTCTGTTCACCAATTTTTAGTAGGTGGCACCTACATTTTTAAGACCAAAAGGCATGACGTTATAATATTAGACCCCTTTTTCAGTAACAAATGATGTTTTTTCTCTATCTTCCTCCATCATGAATATCTGATGGTGCCCTTTGTTAAGCGTCCATCATGCTAACGATGCACATCCAACAGTAGAATCCATAAGAAGATCTATTTGAGGTAGGGGATAAGGGTCCTTAGGGAAAGCCTTATTTAAATCTGTAAAATCAGTACATACGCCACTTCCCGAAGACCTTTGGCATGATCACGATATTTGACAACCAGATCGTATATTGGATCTCCGAAACATATCCAACCTCCAGCAATTATTAACTTCTTCCTTGATGAGCTTGTTCCTTTCGACCTCAAATGCTTGCTTCTTTTGTTTCACTGATTTGACTTGGGGGTCTACATTGAGTCTGTACACTATAATCTCAGGATCTCCCTTTAAAATTAGATAGACTCCATGTGAACATATCATTGTTCCTCCTAAAAAAATCTATGGTTATCATCTCCAAATCTGGCATCATCTGTGACCTGATCCTGGTCGTTCTACTTATACCCCTTCTACTGGTTCTATTCTCTTAGCTTTCCCTTTCTTAACCTCGTCCCCTTGTCTTCCTTGTTCTACCCTTTTCTTTTTTCTTTCTTCCCGAGATCTACTTGTTTTGTAGATAGGTTGTAACATTGTCTGACTGCTCTTTGATCGTATCTGACTTCTCCAACTCCACTCCTTGTTGGGAACTTCATCTTCAAATTATATTTTGAGACCATAGCCTGGAACATGTTCAACCCAGGTCGTCCACGTACCACATTATATGTGAAGCGATTATCAACCACCAAAAATTGGATCATGTAAGTCTTTCTTCTTGGTTCCTCCCTGATTAACATTGAAAGATCAATCAGTCCATCAGGCACTACCTCACTTCCTCCAACCCAATTAAAGGGATTTTCACGGGTTTCAATTTCAATTCTCCCAAATTCATTTTCTTTAACTCACTTGTGAATATGATATCCACGGAGCTACTATTATCGATCAACACCTTGTGTACCTAGTAATTTTGCAATGTCCATTATGATCACCATAGGATTGTTTTGCGTTCCTGATCCCGAGCATAGATCTTTATCCCCAAATACAATATCCTCCTATTGCCTAATATTCATCACCTGCTCTCCATAATTATTCCTAAAGCTATGCGTGTGCCTTTTTTCGGCTCTGATAGAATCTCCTCATGTAGGCTCTCTAGAGATTGTGTGGATGAATCCTTTTGTGGGTGCATTTTCACGAACTCTCTCTTCTCTCTCTGGGTCGCTTCTTTTGACCTTATCTCTACTTCTCGACCTACTCCTATGTCTCTTTCTTTGTTGACTTTCATCCACATCTTTCCTCCTTTCAATCACTATTTCTTTAAAGTAGCTCTGACGCACCAATCTTTTTATCTCATCTTTCAGTTGGTGACATTCTTCAGTGTCATGTCCTTTGTCCCTATGGAACTTGCAATATTTGTTAGAAAACCTCTTCGCGGGAGTATCTCGTGTTCTTCCTGGCCATTGCAAGAACTTTTACTTTTCCACCATCATCATAGCCATTGCGTCGTATTTTGGTCTTTCAAGTGTGATTCTATCCTGCTCGACTTCTACCTCCTTTTCCTTGGATAGCTGTCTTTTCATGTTATCTTTTAGAGCTGGAGTGACTGTTAATCTTTCCTACTTTACGATAGCTTTCTTGCTTGCTTCCTCAATCATACGTTGAATTCCCGCTTGAGTTAGATGTAGAATTTGATCCTCCTCCCGCATAGGTGTCTCCTCTTTGTACTGGTGTTTTCTTTTAGACGCTCCCTCCATATTGTTCAACAGGTTCTCAAGATATTTTCCACAGATGGCGCCAAACTGATCCAGGTCGTTCAGGTGAAGTCGGGTTGTGCACGACACTTCTTGAAGACAAGGTTGAATGAATCCTAAACCACCTGGAGATGTGAAATCTGAGAACAAAGAAGATCGTTAGGCTTGCTTAGAAGTCCCCAACTAAGACCCTCTGATGCTTAAGTTAGTATAATGTGAGGTCGAAAGCGATCTAGAAGGTTTAATGTGGTCGAATAAGCAGTGAACGTAACATACCATAAATGCTTCCGAACAGTAGTATTTATAGATCCAAAAAGTTCGTACACAATAGGTCCACATGGCGGTATCTCAGAGAATGCCTACGGGACGATCCAACGGTTGATATTTCTAGTTTTAGCTCTGGGTTGGATGGGCGCGTCGGTCCAACAGCCCGACCTAACAGAAAGTGCACAGATCCTATGACATTTTTGTTATTTTCTTCCCTATTAGATGTTGCAGCAGCAGTGGAGAGTGGCCAACAGTGGTGGGTGGGTTTCTTCATAAAAGGTTGACATTGTGATAGAGTTCGAAGAAACTGGGATAATGTAGAATTGTGTTTCTACAGTGGCATAGGTCAAGATCCAAACGGGGCACAAAGATTAATGGTGTGGCTCCAGTCGAATCGCCCCCAATAAATCGGGTTGTTGGCCGTAAAGGGTCCAATATCCACCGAAAGTATGATTCATATTGAAAACAAAGGACGAAGAGGTAGTGCCTAATGGAAACTAGGCGAGGTGGCGACCCCAATGGGAAATGGGCCATGATCGGCCCAATATCGAGGCTGAAACCATCAAGTAGGCGTCGTTGCAATTTTAGTAGTTTGGGGATGGTATCAGCAAGGAGGAGTATTCGTAGGGAGTTGGATAGGAGAAGAAGAAGAGGGCATGGCGTGAAGCGAAGGTGACAGGAGGAGTTGTTGCTTTGGCTGTATTTTTTGAGGTGCGGGTGTTGGGAGGCGAAGGGGATAGGTTGAAGAGTGAGGTTGGAGAAGAGGAATAGTGGATGGTCAAAGGGGCCGAGAAAGTGTTGGGAATTTGCTAGTGCAGTTGAAAAAATGACAGTCATTATGGATGCATGGCAAGCATCTTGGGGGAATGGAAATCATGCACTGCAGTAGCAGGGGAGGCGAACGAGGCCTGGAGGCACTGAAATCTGAAGTTGAGGTTTGAGCACATGCAGGTGGGAGTGTACGCGGTGGGGGTTCAGCTAATTAGGTAATTTTTCGGTCCAACCTAATGTTTGCGGTTTTTTAAAAGCTTAGCCCAAGCTAACTCGACAATCATCAAAATCGCACTTTGCAGTCTCATTGGGTTGGGGCTGTTTTTGCAGTTTTTAGTATAAAGTCAATCACTTGTACAAGCATATTAATATTTTATGACAACTTATGCTTTTGATATAATTGTTTATCATAATAAATACATTTTTTTGTAGTCATAGTTAGCAATAATATAAAATAATGATATGTCAATTACAATATGTAAAATATACATAGTTATATATTTATTATAGAAGAATAAGAATATAAAAAAATTACCTTTTTTTTAATAATATTGTGAAATGCTCTTATTTTGAATTAAATTGGTCAGATATAAATATTAAATAAATATTATTTGAAATAAAATAAGATGATTATAAAAATAAATCGTAACAAAATAATAATATTATCTACAACAAGCACACAAAAAGACACACACACATACATGCATATATGTATGTGTATATGTACGATATACAATGACTAAGAAAATAAATAAAATTATAGTGATTTATTTTATTTTATTTCTTTTATGTGGAGAAGTAACACAATAAAAAATTTATAAGTATGTGCATCATATATTTCACAATATAAAAATATATTAAAATAAAATAAATATATTTATTTAAATTTGTTTTGACTTGGTGTTTTTAATTATAGTTTAATATTTACTGTTAAATATTTTCAGTAAGCCTCGTACATTCTTAATAAATATTATTTACTTTGATGATCACATTACATAAACAAACAACAAAAATAATGGGATATTGTCCCATGAATTTCTTTCATTCATAAAAATGGTATCCCTTTTCAAATTTCTACAAAAGTATCTTCTTATATTTATATAGTCTATATATTTTTCCTAGTTACTGTTAAATTTTTAAATAATTTTATTTAAATAGTTACTAGTTGTGACTAAAATTCTTTATTATTATTATTTATTTTATTAGAATTTTGTTTCAATTCAACTATGTACATAATTAACAATTATGATATAAAAACAAATTGCAAAAATTATTTATTTGGACACATAAATTTATAATTCTATAATTATATAAAACGATATATTGGCATCACAAAAAAAAAAAAACTCCAAATATGGAAAATCATTTACATGTTTATAATATAGAAGATAGATATATTATAGAATACCAATAAAAAGTATCATAATTATTATTATTGTCTTGAATATTACCTTATATATTATAATTTTTTTTATATAAATTCTAATATATTATTTTTGTTGTTATTGATCTTATTATTATTATTACTACTACTATAATCCAACATGGTCTATGTAAATGTAAAACCAAAGCCGATTTTAATAAACACCCCTACATGCAGGCATGGTTGAGGAAGAGGTGAAATGAAAGCATCATCAGATGTGGACATGTTTAAGAAAATAGTTTTCCCAATCCGACTAGGGAAGGAGTTTAAAAAAATTGGAGTTAATGACTATTTTCTGCTAAATTATTGTCCTTCGCATTCCTCTTTCCACTAGATATAGTGCATGTCTACTAGTACAAACATCTTCCTTAGAAAGAGGATCTTGTGCCACATGATTTAATCTAAATCACTAAAAGACAATATATGTTAGCAACTTAGCTATATATAATTCTCTTAGCTATATATCTCTAGCATATAATATATAATAATGATAATACTGGTGGACTTAATACATCATATTAGGTCCATTGTAGTTGCTGTTGAAGTCCACAATCGCCCAATTCCTTCAATAAATCTTTTGGGCCAACTATTATCCATGGACAAGCCCAACCTTATTAATTACATAATTCTATTAAATATTATGAAATATTTGTAATTTTTAAATAACAAACGAATATTCACAATTATCTCAAACTTCATGGAGTTCATTTAATTTACACATTCTCGAGCAGAGGAAAAAATAGATAGACTTTTATTTTGGAACATGCAGAAAAAGAAAAGGTTGAAACTATATAATGTGAAATGCACCTTGTTAAAGATCCGAACTTTTTGAAAGAAATCTCACAATTTTATAGTGAGGATGATTTCAATTAGGAACAAACAGAATAGCCAACCAAGAAGTTACAGGAACAATCCAACATATGATCTGCGATGAGAGGCTATCCCAAGATTTTGTTTCGATTGATACCCATCATTTTCCCGCTCATTAATCTGACTGTTCAGATGGTATAACAGAGTAACCCGTGCAGAAGGCTACTGCGTCCGCGAACAAATTCTTTCATCTCCGAGGAAATTTCTGCTTTTACTGCACCTGTAATAGAGGAAAGCCCATGCAACGAGGCTACTGCTTTTGCCGACGGATAAATTCTTTCAGCTGTACGAAAATCTCTGCTTTGACCACAAGCCGCATCTTCTTAGAGTTTTCCCACAACAAACCCCCATATTCTCGAGCGAAATCACAAGCAGCATCAAAGACATCCTGTGAGACAAAGGGCAGAATCATAAGACAATGAAAGCAAATGCACGAGGACGACATTCATGCAGGAAACGGGCTTCACACATACCCTGGATGGAAATTCATCAATAAAATGAGCAGGCGTCATCTCGACTCTGTTCAAGTCTGCTTCCCACAACCTAATCTGATTTGATATTAATGGAGAAATCTTTAGCTACTTCTCCAGAGGAATTCAACAAATCATTGTAGGATGGAGAAATATATAAATCAGTGAGAATATAGTTAACTAAAGTCTGTAGCATTATAAGTATGCATGGAAACAATAGGGGAAGTTTCCACAAGGCAGTGGAGAAGCGCGGCAAGAGGAAATAAGGACGAAAATTAGGGTGTGCTGGGGCATTGATGGAAACAGAAACCTGATCAGTAACATTTTCTGGTACAGATGGTGTTCTCTCAGCAACTCGAGGATGAGCATTCTGCTGAAGAAAAGATATTATCTGCATTCCACATGTCAGGAAAGAATATCAACTTCACCATCATGACTACTGGGAAAGAGAAAAGTAACAAGTGTGCTGAAATAGGCATCAAATTTCAGAATTAAGGATTTAAAACCATTGAAAAGATTAAATTTTGATCCAAAAGGTCGGGCAAGCAAAACAAACGAATGTAACGTGATTTTTGTTGACTTTATCTTCCAGAAGCCCATGCTTTTAATTGATGAAAGAAAGAAGAACCAACCATTGAGATTCATCACCAAATTATTACTGCATTGCAGGGAGAAATATTTCAATAGTCAATACCAAGGCTCCAGGTCTAAGAAGAAACAGTGAAATCCCATTTCTATGTTAAAGAAAAAAATAGATGAAATATCATTAAGAATCTTTGGTGCTCTAAAGAAAATCATAATCCCTGCAATACAGACAATGGATGACTCAATTGGATATGAAGCATTGCCTTCAGCTTTTCTTTATTATTGGTTTTATATACTTGATGAATTTCTGGTACTTGGTTTGCTTTCGGGGCAAGCAAACTTAAAACAGCAGAAGTATCAAAAGAGAACAGACTGATCATAAGAAACAAATGAGCGCTTAAGATAGGGCTAAGCAGGAACCCCGATATGAAGACTGGAAAAAAATTGGGGATACCCCCTAAAAGGCCTATATTTCAACATAGAAGGTGATACTTGCCTGTTCCGCTGTAATGCCATTTTGAAATGCTTTATACAAGCTTTCTTTCGTGATTGCACCAACAATGAGGTTAGGAAGCTGGTACTCAACCCTGCAAGTTGAGTGAAGATGGCTTTCACAGAGAGATAAAAGATCAATTAACAGAATTTGCTCAAGAAGAGACTGAATAATAAAATTTTACAAAGAGTTGGGACATAGGTCAAGGTTATTTAGATTCTCAAGCAATTACTACTAGCACTATATTTCTAGTCTGAGCTTTAAATACCACAATCAGAACAGAGAAATGAAATCCCAGGTGCCTCTCAGTTTATAAGTTGTGAAGTTAGCCTTACATTTCGAGTTATCTTAGGAACTTATGAGCTGAACTCCCAGAATATATTCTTCTGTCCAGTAAGTCCCATAGACTTCTCTCGGTCAAAAACAAAATTCTACTTGTCCCTGCCCTTAGCCAACTCTTTCTCATACATATCTAGTCTTATAAAAGATAAAAATTCAAGACCCACCAAAATGGCCCTGGAAAGAGAACCATTCATCACCGATCATCAAAACCTAAAGCAGCCGCCTAAACCTACTTTAGGATAACCAAAACTGAAACTCTTCAGACTTTATTCCTTCATTTCCTCTTGTAGGTACTACAACTCCTGGAAGCCAAAGATTTACCCCACAGGTCACTTCCCTACTATTTAATGGATCAAGAGGTTATCGGTTGCAGTTAATTGAAAAATACCCATTGGCGAACTCTATTACCTACACTGTCCATGGACAAAACTTATCACGATCTCAGAAAAAACTACGATAGAGTTGGCTGGAGCTTTTATAGTCTGAATGCCATAAGCTCAGTACCATAATTATCAACAGCATGAATGGATGACTGGATTTAATAATACCAACAGAAACTGCTTTGAACAAAAAAGATGTGCATATACAAGTGATAAACATATAATCTAATCTCGCAAAAACGATCGAACACTTCGGCTTCTTTTGTCATCAAAAGAAAGAAAATTCCCTTTAGATTAACCAAGGTGAAGGCAAAAATTAAGGCCAAATGATCACTTGAAGACTGCAATTACCAAAGTGAGACCAGAAAATCTAAACAGACCGGTATAGCTGAATCCAAGAGTAAGGATCTCAAACCCTACCCTCATCTGGGAGTGCTTATTATATCTTCAATAAATCCAGAAAGTCTCTAGAACTCATGCATGCAATTATCAACGATTAAAAATATTCTTAACCCCATACATGAGTATATAACAACTAGCTCACATTCATGTTGCAAATGTCCTTCAAACAGGAGTCTTAACATTGGAATGTGGAATCCATCACCCTCTTATTTCTAAGAACCTTCAGCTGAAATATATGATTTGTGAAGCAAACTGCAGGCATACCTTGCGAAGAGGCGCAAGATCTCACAATGCAATTTAGATGATGAGTATGCATACATCCGAAAGTTGGTCTCCACGACAACAAACCCCTGATTAAAGAAAATTCCAATAAGAAAAGGGATGGAGAACTTGAGCATTTCATCGAAACATTTTCTTCAGAAAAAATCTGAATAGAAGAAAAATTTTAGTGCCTGTAAAGATTCCAACGTTAGTAAATAAAATCAAAAGCAGTGTATTTGCAAGGGAATGAACCAATTCTTAAGTACAACACCTGTTTTCTTGATGATGTATCCGCTAAGCTAATGGAGAGATTGGTGGCCAGTTTAGTAGGGATGAACCAACTCTCTTTCCTGCCCTGTAATTACTGATGGTTATTGCAAGATGAAGGCTGAGAACAGTCAATAGAATAAGCTATAAAGAGAGTTCAACCTGCTGGAGCTTGACCAATCCCAAATCAGCAAGATCCTTTATTATACTTCGCTGGATATCAGACAAAGTGTTTAAGTTATATGCCTGCAAAAAAAGGCGTTTCTTTAGTGTAATGATAAAGCTGAATCTACTGCATGTTTTCTTTATTCAGTTCCTGGTGTGGTAGATGCTAAGATCAACTGCTGACTTACAAAGAGAAGTTACAGAATCTAATAGGATTTAAGAGGATAAGGATAAATGTACCATGTATTTCATGTATTACAAACCAAAAGAGGATGAAAACAATTATAACATCCATCTATTATACCTAACATAAGCAATCATAACCTAATACCTTGCCGGTAATATGAAAGCTGAGTT
>NC_026153.1:10036027-10080958 GCF_000512975.1 Sesamum indicum
TATCCACTCCTAGATCCTACAGAAAAAGATAAAATCCAATAATTTTTCACTGAAAATAATGTTCACAATGTTTTGCACTGACTTTTAAACTAACCAATCCAGTCTCCAGTCTTATTGAGAAAAATGGTAATGCTAGAAAGAAACCTCAAACAAATTCTCCAAATTTAGTGAGAAACAGAAACTAGCTACCTGGCATCCTACAACTCGCTGTTCATTAGGTGGTTGGACCAAATACAAAATTTAATAGTAATTTACAGGTTAAAGCATCAGGCCTTCTGGAAAACTATCCATGCACATATACATCCCTGCTTGCTGGCTGGAAAGACAAAGACAAGAGAGTATCCTGCCTATATATCCGTATTTACAAAATCATTAGAATATGAGAACAGCTAACTCTGAATCCGTATTTGAGTCTGACATGACATTAACATTTTCCTGGGAAGATGATGATAGTTCAACATCTAAAACTTTACAAGTGGAAAATAAGTATAAAGTTGTTGCAGCTCAAGAAGTAAAGAAAAGGAGATGATGATTTTCAATGGTTTTGCTAACCAAAATAAGTCACTCCTGGTAAGAATACTACATAAAAGAAACTGGAAAACAAAGAGAGCCTGAACATTTGATACCTCACAGTTATTTATATATTCTCTGACTATGTACCAAAGTTGTGCATTTGTGTCCATCAGCTGTACAGGCATTTGTCAGTATTCGTATCATCATGCAATGTATAGGAACTAGGCTAGCAAACTCATACCAGAAATTGGAAGCCACTCTCTGTCAATTTTGGAGGCTCCTTGTCATCTCTGAAAGCAAATGCCAAATGTTTCATATAACATGACAAGAAATATTACAATGTACAGAAAACAATGAAAGTGTTGGCGAGTGGGAAATACTTTTGACTCAGAAGACCACGCTGGAATACTTTCATCATGGAAGAGCTTATGTTTGTTGATTTTTCCGCTTCACTAGAGCTTATAAGGTGCAGCAAGAAAAGCTGATTTTCCACAATTTGCAAGTCATAAAAAGAGTAGCCAAGCTATATAGGTATTAGGTAAACTGCAGGATGAGAAAATGTGATATTGACTCATTTTCTATATGAATTGATTCCTTGTTACGATTCGATTGAGCATCCTAATAGAAAATACAAAATAATGAAAACAAAATGTTGTTCACATTGAAATGAAATGATATAACTAGTTGCAGATTTCCACTTATCCACTGAACCAATGACGGAATGGGGGGTTCAGTTTTTTTTTTTTTTTTTTTTATATCCCCCCCCCCCCCCAAAAAAAAGAAAGAGAAATTGTTTTAGTTGCCCCTCAATAATGTGATAATATGAATCTAAAGTAGCAAAGTCCGATATATAAATGTAAAAGTGAAGGCTTTTAATTTATTAAAATGGATTAGTGCACATATAAATTAAGCTAAAAGAATACATATAGAAACAAATTGGTAGGGAGTTTAAGAGTTAAGTCTTTGCATGGAGAATTGAAGACTTGAGCATTCTTCACTTCTCTTCCCAAATTCTAACATTAGCCTATGATATTGACTCTATTTGAATCTTCGGCAACCACTGACTGAATATTTGTCCATGAATGCAGAAAATTATTATAGATTAATTGTATATGAATGAATGTTGTGTACAACTTTGATAAATTTGTACGGGTACTTGCTTATGATATAAAAATTTGCTTTTATTAGACATGTCAATTACTATCTTATTTATTTATTAATAAAAATATGACTAAAAAATATTTTAATAATTTTTCAGTCCCTTCGACCTTTTGCTTCGAGCTCCATCCCTACACTGAACATTAGTGCATAATGAAAAAGGAAAAGGTCGAGACATAAATGAAAATTCACCTCCCATTGTTGAACAGCATAGGCATCTAGATCCTCCAAGCTAGGAAGTCTCGCAATGATGTTTGAAGGCATTGGTTCTCTAGGTAAAACTCCACTGTGGGATTCCAGTGTCACAATCATATGCATTATCATAAAGAATACATAAATAAAATATGAAAATAAGACAGCATATGTAAAACTAAACCTTACCCGTGCAATATGTGCTTCTGGAGATTACGCTGAAATGTTGGATTAAAAAGATATGTAGCTTCTTTCTTCCTGCCATAACACTAAAACGAAAAACTTAAGCTATATGAAATTAAGATCGAAACATCCAACAGGCCAAACTAACATATTTAACAAGCCAAGAAAAAGTAAAGGCTCCCAGAAATTCATGCATCAAGAGAACAATAATGGGAGACACAAAAAGCTGTTATCATAGAAAGAAGATGACATTTGGAGGAGTTAAGTCAGACAAAACAAGAACTTGACTGGAGGATAATGAATTGGCCAACAATATACAGGTTGACAACCTCTTTTGGCCAAAGGCTTTTTACACTACTATAGAAGAAGCTTTACGAACTACTTTACAATATTTGGTTATGGAACCGAAAATCAAATAAGAAGGTTATCATATGCTCCCCAAAGCAAAAAGAATAGCTTCAGCAGTAAATGTGTCGAGGAAACTAATACTGTTTGAGTAAAATAATGAAAGGTGACCACCCATGTACTTCCTAGGCGTTTAGCTAGTTGATAAGCTCGTGCCTTACAACTAAGATCCACACAAGGAACAAAGGGAATATTTAAAGTAATGAGCCTCCCATGTAGGAGGCAATCCAATGCGAGATGCCGAGGTGCAGCAACGGACGAGAGTTGTACTAACAATAGTTGGTATTTGGTGCGTTCCTCTTGGCTTTGTCTTCAGCACATCTAAAAAGGGGGCCTGACACATAGAAATATTCAACTCATCTACCAACTCTAGGGTGTTGCACAACCATCATTCATCTGGTTACAAGCCAGGTTTTTTCTGGGTAGAAGAAAACCATCTTTCTACACCTAGAAAGCATCTCAACTATATCAACTTATAGTATCATCTATCATGTATATAACCTAGTTTGAACCCAGGAAGCAGTCACAAGGATTCTTTGTTTAACATTGAAAAAATTTCCACATGATCATAACCAGGTTCCTGTAATCGCACAGAGAAGAGTGAACTAACAAAATTATGAAAAAGTATATGAGATGAATTAACTATAATAAAGATGGTGAAACAATAAACAGCATTATTGACTTTTGACCTAGACGGCTTGGTCATGTAGAACCATTTAAACTGGTAAAAAGTAAAACGGAGAATGATGATGAGAATAAATGTACATTACCGCTCAACAGTTTCAGTCAGGATTCTCAACTGAATTAATCGATCTACTGCCACTCTGTGCTTTGAGATCCCATCAGCTAGAACCCATTCTTCCAACCACTTGGCTGTCACTGGACCATCTATGTATAACAGCTGCAGCACATATTTCTTTGCCAATGGAGGCAAAGATCTGAGTATAATATTAGGAAATCATATTAACAGTGAAAATGTGCAGAAATGTAGACAAAACGGAAACAGGGGGGAAGGGGGGCACAAGGGCCATATAGAGATAAAAATAATAATCCATTTAACTTGTACTGCATTCACTTGTAAAGCAAGACACTATTGTTTTCTATAGTATTTTGAAGACACCACAGAGAAAAGGAATAATTTACAACTAATAGCAAAATTAATCAAATTTTACAGACTGAAATTGTTCATCATTTAGCCCAAACATGAAAGACTGGACCAACCAAAAGGTGGTTATAATTCATTATGTAAATCAACATATCTTGTAGCAATAAAGTCTTCCGAGCATTAAGCTGTAAGTAATTTCAATGCCCAGACATCCAGAAAGGTGTGCAATGTAGGACAAGGACACGTGTGTTATATTAACAAGGTTAGACAAGGTTGGAACACATGTTGGACATGGCTGATGGAGTGTTCAACAATCCAATAAAGGAGAAAATTCCAAACATGGAGTCAGCACAGCAAATAAGCATTTCAAATCCCATCAGGACATGGCATGATACTTATGAAAATTTATCAAGTTCTTGGACGGAAGCTAACCTTCGTCTCTTTCCTTTAGAAAATCATTCTTCAAAAATCAACATTGATCCGTATATCGACCATCTTTTAAAATTCTCCAGTTCTTTCATATGGCTATTTGGATGTAACGAAGTTCAAAACAAGTATGTTTGCCTGTATCAGATTAGCATATAAACCAGTTATTTCTCCATCATGTCTAAATTCTTTTTAGAAAGTACTGCATCTTGTGTTGATATTCTGTTGTATTGTTCTTCGTGTCGGTAGTTATCAGCGATGATTATTTCCTTTTCATATTTGCTTCTACTCATAGTCAGTTAGTATAATTGAAGTGAAGAGGAAATGTTATCACCTATAGCAACTGCCACTAAGAGGAGAGCAACAATGGATTGTAAATTGTATGAAACCTCATATTACTGCTAAGGTTCATAGCAGTGAATAGGGAACAAATATTCAACCAGACAACATGCTAAGTAGTATAACCTGAGGATGGCTTCACAAATGAATGAATTCTCATAAAGCTTGTCGAGTTTCATTGCAGGCAATGATGCCACCATGTCCATAAAGTTTCTCGCCACAATTTTCAGTTGCGGCATCTTGTTCACCCTTAGCTATTTAACTTCCAGAGTTTTATTGTTGTATGTAAAGCGATAGATAGGACGACTTTATATGGATCACTAAATAGATTTGATTTCCAAATCTTGCGATCCCTAATTTCTTGAAGTGATGGCTTGATTTCTCCTCCAATTTGAATTGAGTCGCCACCCTACAACTTGTAAGACAGTCACTCTGCCACCATGTATTGATGTATGGACTTGAACTCTGTAGCAAAAGCTGAACAATGGCCAAGTTAATAACTCAAGGTCGAAAGCTAAAGCTTAATTAATTTGGCATTCAAACAAAACATTGCAATTTTTTCTAAACCCAAAAGTAACTTTATACTAACATCAGATCAAATTTACCAAAATAGTTACTATTCAAATTTGAATAATCAATTTAGTACCGAGGTACTGAAACGGCTTTGCATAAATTTAGGCCAATCAAAGTTTCAGTCTCATCAACTGTAACGAGCAGACAACCATATCTAGGTGTATAAGGTAGTCATATATATCATGAAAATGTTCTGCATGTATTATCATAATAAAAATTCAGTTTTACCAAATCTAACCTTGGATGCAGCAAGGTGTAAAGAAAATAAATTAGAATGTAAACATGATTTCTTGCCTCAGCATCTCCATCGCCCTAATCCCTAAGTACAAAACAAAAAAACTTAATACTTCCAGAAATCACTTTAGCATTGTGATCCTCAAGAAAATAGTTTATGCTGTAACTTCTGCTTATTTGGAGTTTCCTTTTTGCCCCACTAATTCCGTTCCGGTTTAAACTCCACTATTCATCATTATATATTAGTAATAGGGGAAATTGGTGCAAAAATTCTAACTACAGCCCGAGTTGGGAAAAGAGTTAGCATATAGAGTTTATGAAAACAGTGAACAAATCAACACTCAGCCTCAAGAAATGTCGATAGAACGTGATCAAAATACACCTCACAGACCAGCATGCAGCCTCCTGAAGGAACTATCCGCTGAAATCAGAGAACTCGACAAGCAAAGTCATTTGCTGTAGATTCTGAGGAAATAATATCTAGATTGTATATCCTTCGACGAGGGCGGGACAGAGACAGCCAAGAGGGGCGGTGGAAGGAGAGGGAGGAACGGAAGGGAAAAAGAGAGAAGAGAGAAGGGGGCGGGGTAATTACAAAAATATAAATTGTGTTTTTACAAAAAACAAATTAGAGAAAAAGGAAGTATGGGAGAAAAAAATTGGAGCTAATTCTTTTATTAATTTAATAAATCAAAATTTAACTTTTTTAATTGTATTAATAATTATATTATAATTAAAATTATTTTATTTTTTATTTATATAATTTTTTTATCAATCAATATTTATATTACTTTATTTCTTTTTTATATTTTTCTAATTAATTTTTATTTAAATAGATAAAGTATATCAAAAACATTTTAATGCGTGAGATTCTAGGACGAATCCAACAGTTTTTTGGATCTTAACGATGGACTTGGGCTGATTAAACAAAAGAATTTGATAATTAGCACCTGCAAAACAACACGTTAGCAATCTGACGCTCAAGTTAGTTCCGAATAATGAGAAATTGACATAACAATAAGAATTTCATGAACAAAATATGGTTAGAACGCGAGTTTAGAGTTACAGTAAGAGTAGCAAAATAATTTTCAGATTCTTGATGGTGTCACAATTGGAGGACGCTGCCTGTATTTACAGAGAGCGTCCCCCTTCGTGGGGACTCTACACATTACTTGATTTTCGAGAAAAAGGGCGAGAAATATGTGGATAAGGCATAATTCCATCTTATTCTTAGTTTGATCATCACGTTTCTGTTTAGAAAATGACTTCTTTTACGTGAGGACTCCTACTTTGCATGGAGTCCTTCTAAGTCAAGGAGTCCAAAGCCTTGGGGATGCCCTCCTTCTCCTGGGCTAAGCATTGAAAGACAGGCTTGTAAGCTGACCAGCCTCTTACTGGGCTTTCTTCTTGGGCCGGTTTTGGTAATCTTCCAGTGGGCCGCCTTCATTATGGGCTAATGGGCTTGACTTGGGCTTTGTGACATCTTTTAGGCCATACACATCATTTAGTCCCCCAACTCTAAGGAGGAAGGATGCTCCCTAGCTCCTTAGAGTAGGAGCCTTTACATCGCGAGAAGAAGAGACCCTTCTTCAATACTCTGGTGCCTATTCCTTTCTACCACCTTCTGCATCTTTGGGAAAGTGTATCTCAGCTTTTGTCAGATTGATTTGATAACCATAATTATGGCAAGGGCATGCGACGTTTGAGTAACCACTCAGCCCGCGCTTGGTAATCATCCTCCCACGCGCATGGTAACCGCCCACTTCCAAGTGATTACTAGAGGATCCTAGGGTTAACTCCTTCAGCCATTATTGTGACCTTCCTCTATCCTCTTCTTTCAAAAGTTCCTTTTTGAAGCACAAAGGTCTTTCGTCTTCATCTGTTGTAAGTATTTTTCTCCCTTCTTCCTAAGGTTCATCGTTTCTTCAAATGCCTTCTTCTAATGAATCTGTCTGTTTTCTTTAAGGAGACATTCTGGGTGATGATCCCTCTGAAGCCACCTCAAGGAAGACATGTCTTATCTTGATTTGCCAGGGGTCAGGAGGAGATTGAGACAAGCTAAGCTACTGCCAAACGTTTGATAGATGAGGACAGTAATGAGGAGGTAGGGGATAATGAGGGTGAGGGTTCTTCTCGTGAAGAGGAGAGGGAGCCAAAGTCCAATTTGGAGGAAGAGAGGACACTTGGGTCTTTCTTTTAGGAGGATAAGGTGTTTGGATCTCCTCCTAGGGAAGAGGAGAGGAGGTCTCTCCAGGAAGAGAAGAGGGTTCCCCAATCACCGATAGACTAGGGGTCCTCTACTGTGAAGACTTTCTCCAAAGACCAGTTGCTACAAGAATTTGACATCCCCCTGTATTTTGTTATGTATACTCTTTCTCCTACAAGTCATCCATTCAATTCTCCACCTAATTATTTATGTTTCTTTGCTGCACAGTCGCACTCAGGTTTGCATTTTTCTATTCCCCTCTTTTATTCAGAGGTCGCCCGCCTTTTATAGGTCTCTCTAAACCAATTGGTTCCTAACTCTTCAGAATTTTGGCTGCGTTGTTTATGGTTTTTTTTGTTTTAATGGTACCCCTATAACAACACATGTATTCGCTAAGTGCTATCATCTCAAGCGGGCTGAAAAAGGTTTTTTCTATTTTGTTCCCCGAAAGGGGGTGTCTTTCTTGCCACCTCCTAATCATCCCAAACACTGAAAAAATAGTTATGTTTTTGTCCTTCCTCCTCATGCTTGGTCCTTCCCTCGCTAATGGGTTCAAGAGACCCTACCCCTTGTACATGTAGGGCCAAGAACATTAGCTCTATCTTCTTTGTTAGCTAGATTGAATGAAACCCCATATGACTGCCAGTCCCTCATTGACGAGAGGCTGTTAGGGCACTTTTGCTTGACTCCTAAAACCGAACCTTTAGGGGATTCTTTGGATATTTTTTTGTTTTATGTTTGATGTTGCCTCTTCTTTTTTGTGCATTCTTGAAGTACTAAATTCTTCTTTGTTTGTTTGCAAAGAACATCATGTTTAGAAAACTCATGAGGGACAATGTGTTAGGGGTCGCGCTAGAAGGACCTTTACTCCAGGATCATCGAAGGGGGCCCTCGCCTCCAGTAAATTAAAAGGTAAACGTCCCTCCTCCTTTTTTTCCCCGGGTCTAGTAGCAGGGAGTTCTTCAAATAGACCACGTACAGGCTCCACGGGGGCTCCTCCCCACGTCCCTCATCTGTGCCTCCTCCTACCCCCTCCTCCAAGGAAGATATGGAAACCCCCAATGTCTTCGCGCACCTCCTCTGCTTGCCTTTACAGCCGCCAATCACTGGATCAAGAGAGGGGGAGAAATCCCCTTGTCTGACCTAAGAAGGGGGGTTTTATCTCCCAGGGACAAGCATCTTCTAGCCTCTCTTCTCAAAGAGAAGCTTGAGGGGATGGGAGCTTATTATTTGTTTAAGGTACTGTTCTCTCGCTATGTTTCTTTTCTCCATGCAATACTTTTTTTGACGCTCCATGTTTTTTGCAGGTGGCATCTGTGCATGGAGAGCTTTCTTCCAGGTTTCAGGGGTAATGCATGCAATTTTAGCACGGGTCCAAAGTCTTGGATTTTGATGTTGGATTTGGGCTAATTGAATGAAAGCTCTTGAGAAAGAGGACCTGCAAAACGGAAGGTTAGCACTCTGATGCTTAAGTTAGTTTCAAATTTAAGAATAGATCAATATAAAGATAAATTATAAAGAGAAATCATGAAAGAAATAAGAATTTTGTGAGTGAGAATATGAATATCATAATAGCAATGTAGCAGTGAAGACTTCTATGAATGTGGCGGGAGGGGGGGTCCGCTGAGAGGAGTCCCTCTATGGCAAGAGTCCTAAGAGGTGCATCTGGTGAGG
Source organism: Sesamum indicum (assembly GCF_000512975.1). Classification (NCBI taxonomy): domain Eukaryota; kingdom Viridiplantae; phylum Streptophyta; class Magnoliopsida; order Lamiales; family Pedaliaceae; genus Sesamum; species Sesamum indicum. The sequence continues at coordinate 10,045,036 of NC_026153.1, forward strand.
AAGGCTAGATAAGGGTGCCTCTGTGTCCATTTCTTGAGTAACAAGTCCTCCGGTGAGGGGGGACTTCTACTTTGTGAGGTCTCCTGCTCTGCGAGTAGTCCTCTTAGGGTAAGGAGTTCGACTTCTGGAGGGCACCTTCCTCCCTCAGGCTGGGCTTGGAAAGGAGCAACAAGCCTTCACGCTGGGCCTTCTTCTTAGGCCGAGCTCATAAGTTTCATCCTTGGGCAGCTTCGAGGGTGGGGGGCTCCTCCTTGGGTTGAGCCTAGTGAGCCTTCCTCTTGGGCTGATGAGGAGGTAGACCTCCTTTTAGGGCTCAGCGCAGTAATTTTAGGCTGCCTCCCTCCTGGGCTCCTGGGCCTGACTTGGGCCTAGGTTTCTTCTTAGGCCATACCCATCCTACACAAGACATCCTCCACCTAAGTCCTCCTAAAGGACCCCTTCCTAAAATGTCCTCCCACAGGGCATCCTACAATAAGTTCTCTTAAAGAACCCCGTCCTAAAATGTCTGCCACGCAACAATGGTTTAACCAGTTGCCCCTGGAGTAATAGGAAACTTCTAGGAGTTTAGATCTGTTTTCCTACACCAATTTTTCAATAGCCGGAAGCTTTGAAAGACGGAGCTCAGTCTCTTTTTCGTACGCCAAATGGACAATGAGCCGCTAAGGGAGTACATACAAAGGTTTAACACTGCGGCCTTCGAAGTATCCTTTGCTACACAAGAGGTGAAGGCCAGCGCCTTCTAGCAGGGATTCTTAAACGGGGATTTCTTCAAGTCCTTGGCCAAGAATCTCGTCTCGAAGTTCGATGTCTTTTTGACTCGTGTGGCCAAGTACATTAACGTGGAAGACGCTTAGGCCGCCAAGAAGGAAAGTCGGTGAGAAAAGAGGTAGGAAGCTAGGGAAGAGAGCCCCTTCATGAAACAACGCACCAAATTAGGGACAAGACGGCACCCTTCCACAGGATCCATGCCATCTACACTCCTCTCATAGTGACATTACTCAGGCCCTCATGGCGGTCAAAGGAAAAGGCTTACTCACCCGCCCTCGATCATGGATAGCGCAACCTCAACGCCCAAGTCCGACAAATTTTGCTGATTCCATAATGATTATGGTAATACTATTGAAGAATGTTGGCACCTAAAAAATGAGATCGAAAGGCTCATCCAAAACGGGTACCTCCTGGAGTATGTCTGATGGGAAAAAGCTCGGAAAATGGGATCCTACATCAAGCAAGAAGCGAACAAAGGAAAAGAAGTGAAGATCTCCCTTCCCAAATCTTCACTCAACGAAGAGCGTAGAAATATCTTTGAAGGAAAACTTGAAGCCAATGACCCTCCTAAGAAGGGGGTTATATAAATGATAATAGGAGAGCCACATGGAGGCGACTCATACCATACTAGAAAAGCACAAACTAGGGAGGCACACAATACGACCATAAAAGAAGTTTAGGACATCGGGGCCGTGGAGGATGCCCCTCTCAACCAATTTGGAAGGGCGGAACGTTCGGGTCCCAAAAGCCCCCACAATGATGCTCTAGTCATCACCGCATATGACCAAATGCAGTTAGGAGACACCCCTTTGGAAACAGTGAACACCTCCCTTTATGAATTCACAAGGGAGGTTGTTCACCCAAGGGGCATGGTCTCACTCCCTTTGACTTAGGTACTGGCGCTACTCGAATAACATGTCTGCTAAAATTCATAGTGGTGGACCCTCAGCCTATGATGTCATTCTAGGAAGGTCCACCCTCAATGCCTTCTAAGCCGTGATATCTGCCTACCATACAAAAATCAAATTCCCTATGTTTGGAGGCACCCTCCAACCAACATAAGGAGGCACCCCCCCTAACAAACGCGAAAAGGGCGATGTCGAAAATAGTAAAAATGAGAAGACACTCTCAAAGGTCCAACCATTGGAAGATTTAATGAATTGGGGATTCTACCCAGAGATCCAAAAAAATTCATACGTATTGGTTCTCAACTAGAAGGTGCAACACTCGAAATCAAATGCCTACCCTGTAACGCGGACATTTTCGTATAGACTCCCCAAGACTTGGAGGGGTTCGACCCAAACATCATAACTCATCACCTTAATGTCGATTCCCACATGAAGATAGTGAAACAAAAGAAGAGGCATTTTGAGCCTGAAAAGGACAAGTTATCCAAACAAAGGTAGACAAACTATTGGCAGCTGGCCATATTGAGAAAATACAATTCCTCGAATGCTATCTAATGTGGTGTTAGTGCCCAAGCCAGGAGGGAAATAGCGAATGTGCATCGAATTCAGAGATCACAACAAGGCCTGCCCTAAGGATTTTTATCCTATTCCTCGAATTGACCAACTAGTAGACTCCACGTCTGGATGTGGGCTCTTAAGCATGATGGATGCCTCACAGGGGTACCATCAAATAATTCTAGCTCCTGAGACCGCAAAAGAGTCAGTTTCATTATATCCGCTGGAACCTTTTGCTACGTGGCCATGCTATTTGGCCTGAAGAACATCGGAGCCACCTACTAATGCTTGGTGGACAAAATATTCTGTCCTAAGCTTGGAACAAATGTGGAGGTGTATGTAGATGACATGCTTGTAAAGAGCAAGGAAACCCTGAATCATGTGGCAGACCTAGAGGAGACGTTTGTCGTCTTAAGAAAATACCGATTGAAACTCAACCATGGAAAGTGCTCATTTGGACTGAAAGGAGGACGTTTCCTGGGGTTCATGGTTACCCAAAGAGGGATTGAACCAGCCTCCTCAAAATTAAAGCCATCCTAGACATGAAGGCGCCCTCCGACATCAATGAAGTGTAAAGGCTAGCAGGGAAGGTGGCTGCACTGAGCCGGTTCATTTCTAAATTGGAAGAAAAAATCCTGCTCTTCTTCAAAGTTCTCTAGAAGGTGAAAGATTTCAATTGGGATAACTCCTGCCAACAAGCTTTTGAGGGTCTCAAGAAATATCTAGCAGGGTTACCCCTACTAGTGAAAAGCCTTCCCCACGGGACACTCTCTATGTCTACCTGTCAACTACTCCTTAAGAAATCAGCTCTGTCTTAATTCATGAAGAGGAAGGAAAACAAATGTCGATCTATTATGTCAGTAAGGTCCTTAATGGAGCAGAAGGACGATATACTCGCATAGAAAAAACGGCCCTCTCATTGGTTAGTACTGCTATAAGGCTGCGTTCGTACTTCCTCTCTCATCCTATCAGAGTGAAGACGAACCTACCTTTAAAGCAAACACTGGGCAAACCAGATACCTCAGGATGATTGGTGAAATGGACAGTGGAATTAAGTGAATACGATATCTCCTATCTACCTCGAACCACCATTAAGGCCCAAGCCTTAGCCGATTTTATCTTTAAGATGAAAGGAACATCTGAAGAGGGCACCCCCAACTAAGAAATGACTGCTGCATGTAGACGGGTCATCCACCTTCCAAGGTAGTGGCGCTGGCATAATCCTCACCTCACCTCAACGAGAAGACTTGGAGTTCACTGCTAAACTCGGATTCAAAGCCTTCAACAATGAGGCTGAATATGAAGCACTTGTAGCAGGGCTCGGGATGGCGCATGATGTGGGAGCTAGACATGTGATAGCCTATTCAGACTCTTATTTAATCGTATAGTAATGGAAGGCTCCTACGAAGCCAAGGAGGAGAACATAATCTAGTATCTAAAGCAAATAGCGGAACTCAAACAGGATTTGAGAGCTTTCAAGTCGTTCAAATCCAAGGGAAGAAAATATTAAAGCCGGCTGCCTCTCTAAATTAGTCAGCGGTTTAGAGAATTGTAGAACGAGATATATCACCATACAGTACCTCCCTCAACCAAGATCTCCAATTTGTATTCAAGCCGTATCCTCATTGGAAGATTAGAGGGCCCCCCGTCTTTCCAATGGCTGGTAGGGGGATGCCTTTCGGACGATAGGTAGGAGGCCGCCAGGCTTAAAGCCCGAGTTACTCATTTTCTACTATAGGGAGGGATCCTATACAAGAAACCCTTTACATATCCTTTGCTTATATTTTTATCCCAGTCAGAGGGGATGCATATCCTAAAAGAAATACATAGTGGCTGTTGCGGAGCGCAAGCGGGCACCTGGGTGCTCGCCAATAGGCACTGGGCAAGGTACTTATGACCTTCCATGAAACAAGATTCAAAGCAGCTAGTGATCAAATGCGAAGTGTCAAAAGCATTCCTCCCTCATACATCAGCCTATGAAGCCCTTGACAACCATGCTATCACCCTGCTGTTTTGTAATGGGGGATAGACATCATGGGACCATTTCCCTTAGCACCTGGTCAAAGAAAATTCCTACTAGTAGCTACCGATTACTTCACCAAGTCTGCATCATAGAAATCGAGGTGATGAAGTTCATATGGAAGAATATCATTTGCCGCTTTGGGCTCCCTCTCAAAATAATCTCAGACAATGGCCATTAATTTCAATGCCATAAAATACAAGACTGGTGTAAAAGTCTGCGTATCAAGCAGAGATTTACCAACCACCAGGCCAAAGTGTAAGTAGAGGTTACCAACCAATTACTTATCCAAGGGATTAAAAGACAATTAGAACGAGTCGGTGGAAAATGGACAGAAGAGTTAACTAGTATTTTATGAACATATCGTACAACTCCTCGAGGGTCCATAGGAGAAAACCCCTTCACCATGTATGAGACGGAAGCAATCATCCCAGTAGAGTTGGGGTACCCTCCCACAGAATACTAAATTTCTCCAAAGGTAATAACATGTAATTGTGGAAAGAAAACTTGGACCTCATCGAAGAACTAAGGGAAAGGCCTTCATTCGTATCCAAAGATATAAAAGCACCATGATCAATGCCCACAACAAAAGGCTGAAGACATGAAACTTTCAAGTAGGTGACCTTGTGTTACGAAGGGCGGATACACTAAAATCGGTGGAGAAATTAGAGCCCACTTGGGAAGGACCCTCCAAGGTCATGGCAGTAATAGGACGAGGGGCCTAAAGCTTGAAGACCCTAAGGAACGTCCTCTATCACGATCTTGGAATATTCATAACCTCAAGAGATATTACGTGTGAAGAAGGGTGCCCCCATCCTACACAAGATATCCTCCACCTAAGTCCTTCAAAAGGACCCCCTCTTAATATGTCCTTCTGTAGGGCATCCTACAATAAGTCCTCCTGAAGGACCCCCGTCTAAAATGTCATCTCGCAGCGCATCCTACAATAAGTCCTCCTGAAGGATCCCTTCCTAAAATGTCCTCCCATAGGGCATCCTCCAACAGGTCCTCTAGAAGGGTCCCTTCTAAAAATTGTAATCCTGAAGGACACCCCCCCAACAAGTCCTCTTGTAGCACCCCCTTCACCAATTCTACCTCCATAGACATCTTTCTCAGAAAAGGTATGATGTGTTGCATCTATTAAAGCGAGGCATAAAAACTGCGTAGGAGTAAGCCCTGCCAAAACTTATGCAGGCTTCCACCGTTAAATAGACCCCCGGGCCTCCCATCCTAAGCCCTCATTTGCTTTATATTTCATTACACCTTATGAAAATATGTATTTTGTGATATACTACCCTATGAGAAGAGTTAAGGAGGCATCCTACGTGAGAAGAAAGGGGAGCTTGTCTGTCAACAATAGGAGAAGGACATGAGGAAGCTATAGAAGGAGGTGGCCAACCATGAGGGTGCCCTTAAGAAGGTTGTGGAGAAGGCGATAATGGATTGTCCCCATTCAGAGGAAGACAAGAACTAGTTGGAGGCTTACTAGGAGAGTCGCCTTGGAGTTCAAGAAGTCTGAGGGATATAAGCAGGAGGTGGCTAAGATAGTGGGACCCTACTTTGAACATGGCTTTATAGCTTGTAAGGAGCAGTTTCAGGCTTAAGGATACCCCCCTTTAGGAGAGGAGCCTACCTTCCTTGACCTTGCTACAGTCTTATACAATGTGCCTGATCCCTTTGCAGAGCCCTCCATCCCAAGGGATGGAAGCCCCCCCTTGGACTCAGGTTAGTTTCCTTCTTTATCCTCCACTTATATTTCTTTTCTGTTTTACGTTGACTTTGCAAAGTTTTGCAGAAGGAGATTTAGACCACTTATTGGGAGAGGTTGAGGTAGAAGTGTGGAGTCCCCCCAACGAAGCATCAATTGATTCCATATTGGGCATCTCCAGGGTGAAGGCGGCCTAGAATTAAAGGACAAAGAAGCTTCCTTGGCTGCCGATGATGAGCCTCCTGCCACCCCTGTGCCTATTGTCGATGGCTCCTTGAGAAGGAAAAGGAAGACCCTGCCTATGGGGAGAAAAATGATGATGTTGTCCGATTGGTTTTTTCTGGCTGCTGGTTGAATCAATTTTAATTTTCTTGCTCTGGCAAGAGAGCCATCTCGCGCGTGCGCGGCCAACTGTGGGGCCGCTGCGCTATTGCTGCTGCGGACGACGGTTGGGTCGTTTTTCCCCATTTTTTTGAAAAATTAGATTTTTAATTTCTACACATTTTCTGAAAAATATTAATTATTATTGATATAATTTTGGAGAAAATTAGATTTTTTTTTCTAGAATTAAATTGCTTTAATTAATTTGGTTTAATTGCATACATTGGATGCATGAGGCTTAATCATCCATTTGAGTTGTAAATTTTAAGGTTATTGTTTTCTACATATAATTGTTTGTCGTGATATTGATATCGCGATATTTTTGGATGTTCGTTTTCTTGTTAGCATGATTAATTATTATTATATGCTAGAATGAATGTGAATGGATGATCATGGAGCCCTAGACCACATGCATGTCATATAATTTTTGTTAGATGGGCCTGTGTGCCCTTATGATTTTATTTTCTCATCCCTCCTCTTTTTTAGCCTTGGAATAATAAGTCTTGCTATCTCCCTCCTAATGTACTCCGACTTCTGATCGAGATTTCTTATTCAATTGTAATGAGAGTAGTATAGGACATTTTTCGTGAGACTTTTCATTTTGAGCAAGCCCATAGAGAAGAAGGCCCGCGAAAGAGGAGGCCCATGGAGATATCACAAGGCTCATCTATATATTGATGGGTGATATTACTTTGTAATAGCATAGGGTCACCTTAGACAAATCTTAAACTCACTGCGGGCTTAGTAGGTTGCATAGGTTGGGATCATGATCATCCAACAGGGGTATGCTAGGTTTCGTTGCATGCGATGCATTTATTTAAATGCTTTAAATATTTGATATTTATGCTGTAATGTTAATTTGTGATGAGGTCTCGGTCTAAAACTCAAAATAACTCACTTAGTGGGACCAAATTGGATATTAGGCTCATAATGGACTTGGATCAAAATGGTTTTAATCTGTCCAAATCATCCATCCACAACAATGTGGTAAAGAAGCTACTGATACCCAAGTGTGGTCTCACGAGTCGTGGCACATTTAGGATAGAGGAAAGCTACACCATTATTGTGAACAAAGGAACATGTTCACTGTTTCCCTGTCTCATACATCATGGGGGGCAACAAATAAAATGTGATTTGATTGATGGGTGGGGCCTAAAACCGAGTAACATGATTTGCTTGGAGTCCTCGGGATCATGTGAAGAGGTGAGGCAAAAGATCTTGGGAATCTCATGGAATGAGAATGGTATTGGATATCTCCCATGAGGCTTTTGCCATATGAATTGTAAAAGCGGGGCATGGCAAATTCGCTTGTGGATCCCAAGCCCACTAGGAAAAACTATTCTTGAAACCCCACTTGAGAGTGTGGGCTTATGTATAAATAGTGGGAGAGTTAAAGACTACAGACCAAGTCTTTAAGCTTAATCATAATATTACAATCATTCGCGGATTTCTATTTAATTTTCTATTGTCTAGAAAATGTCTAAGAATCCTTTAACCATGATAATGGAGACTAATAAATTCAGTGGCATGAACTACAACGTCTGGCTGCAAAATCTGAAGATCGTCCTAGATTTCGAGAACTAGGACTATGTCTTGGACAAGCCACTCCTAAGGGTCCTCGCCCAAAGAACGTGTCACGTTCGAAAAGTGGCTTAAGGACAACCGCAAGGTTCGTAGTATCATATTGGCTTTGATGTCCAATGACATCCAAAAGCAACATGATAGGCTGGATGATGTTCCCTCGATAATGCTCTGCCTGAAGGAAGTTTATGCGGTTCCAGATAGGCATATTAGATATGCCGCCGCAAAAGCATTCTTTGGGACCAAGATAGCCGAAAAGTCGTCTGTACAACGTCATGGGGTTAAGATGCTCTTCCTAGTGGAGAAGCTCGAAGACCTTAAAGTTGGGTTTGACAACGACACGTACATTGACGTGATCCTTTAGTCCCTTCCTCCGTCCTACGACTCGTTTATTATTAACTAAAATATTAACGGACTTGAGAAATCTATTCATGAGTTAATTAATATGTTGGTCCAATACGAGGCGACGACCAACTAGCCTACTCGATGGTATTGGTAAGAGAGGCTTGAACTTCCAAAACAAAAGGCAAGAGGGCCGAATGCTGGAAGAGGAAGAAGGGCAAGGGAAAAGCCATCGCAGCCACTGCTAGCGCTTTGAGCGCCCCTATTTCTACCGCGAGAATAGGAAAAGGTAAAGAGAAGGTTGGCGGTTCTCAGCGGTCGAAGGCAAATGATGTCTGCAATCATTGCCAAGGAAAGGGGCATTAGAAGAGGAAGTACCAAAACTCCTCTCCAACCTAGATACGTTTGTGATTAAGGTGAATGTAATAACTAATTCTACTTCTTGGGTATTGGATACCGGCTGTGGATCTCACATCTGTAATAACCTGCAGGTGTTGGAAAGAAGCAGAAAGCTAAGTAAGGATAAGATGATTCTAAGGCGAGGCGATGGGAAGGCCGTCGCTGCAGAAGTGGGATCTCTCAACTTAGTTATTAATGATCATATTCGGATAAAATTAAAAGACTATTATTATGTACCAAGCATGATCAAGAATATTATTTCCATTCTTATTTTAGACAATGATGGTTATATATTTGCGATCAATAAAAATAGTTTTTTGTTTGATGATTGATAATAACTATGATCTGCTTGGTACATTGGTAAATGGTCTTTGTTTTCTCCAACAGTCTAATTGGATTATGACTTCCCAAGACAAAGGAAAGTTAGATAACCATGAAAACACACAGTTGTGGCACGCAAGGCTAGGCCATATTTCAAAAGATAGGATGAGAAAGTTGGTAAAAACTCAAAGAGTCTACAGGTAGACGATTTGGACAACCTACCAACTCGCGGATCCTGTCTGAAAGGGAAAATGACCAAGAAGCCTTTTATTGAACAAAGTGCACATGCCAACGATCTTTTAGATTTGATCCATACAGACATTTGTGGACCATTAAATACTCCGGCTAGAGGAGGATTCTCGAACTTTATAACCTTTACCGATGATCACTCACGGTATGGTTATGTTTACCTAATGAGGTATAAGTCTGAGGCCTTTAGAAGGTTCAAGGAATACAGACTTGCAGTGGAGAATCAAACTGGCCCTAAAATTAAAGCCCTTCGGTCGGACCGAGGCTAAGAGTATTTAAGTGGTGAATTAATTGATTATTTAAAGGAGAATGAAATTCTCTCTTAATGACTCCTCCTGGAATGCCACAATTTAATGGCATGGCTGAAAGGAGGAATTGAACCCTGTTGGACATGGTTCGATCCATGATGAGTTTTATGAAATCGCTCCCTTCCTTCTAGGGTTACGCTCTTGAGACGACGGCCAAATTGCTCAACATGGCGCCATTTAAGACGGTGTCCCAGACGCCATATGAGATTTGGCATGGCAAGCTTGCATCCTATAAGTACTTGAGAGTGTGGGGTAGCCCCACATACATTAAGAGGCTAGTGGGAGACAAACTAGACTCGAGGTCTAGTCTGTGCAGATTTGTCGGAAATTCAAAAGAAACTGCAGAATACTACTTCTATGATCCATTTGAGCAAAAAGTTTTTGTCTCAAGGAATGTAGTGTTCTTGAAAAAGGGATTTCCTGCAGATAGTCGACGCTAGAAGGTGCTACTTGAGGAAACAAGTGAGACACCTCAGCAGAACGAAAGAACATCATTCGAGCCTATAGTTCCCACTAATGGTGCTCTAGTCCTACGTAGATCGACCAGGAAATCGTGACCACCTGATAAGTACGGATTCTTGGGATTGACCAGTCAATCAGATAATGATCCAAGGAAGTTTGGAGAAGCAATGTCGGACATCGATTCGAATAAGTGGCTTGAGGCTATGAAATCCAAAATGGACTCGATGGGTTCAAATCAAGTTTGGAACCCTTGTATACCCACTTAAAGTTGTTAAACCTGTTGAGTGCAAATGAGTTTACAAACGTAAGCTTGGAGCTGACAGGAAGGTTACAGCCTTCAAGGCTAGGGTAATGGCAAAAGGATACACTCAACGACCTGGGGTCGATTTCGAGGAAACCTATTCGTCCGTAGCCATGGCCAAGTCCATTCAGATTCTGCTTGCCATAGTAGTATGGTATGACTATGAAATATGGAAAATGGACGTGAAAACGACATGTGTCAACGGTTTTGTTGAGGAAGAGATCTACATGGATCAGCAAGAGGGTTTCACTTCCCTTTGAGAAAAACAGAATGTCTATCATCTCCAAAGGTCTATCTATAGCCTCAAACAAGCTTGCCGAAGCTGGAACACATGTTTTGATGAAGTCATACGGGATTTGTTGGAATCGGTGATCAAAAGCCAATTGGATTGGTGGTTTTGAGAACCATTCAAGCAATCTTTATTTAAGCAATGTTCTCCTGATGAATGTGGTAAGAATTCGTTGTCGGCACATGTATGCGTTGTGCTTACAAAATTACGTCAAGCACTGCTTGGATGTCACAACAGATGCCCACATACCACTTTAACAACCGTGCAATTGTTGGACTGCAAATTGGATGGTGGCTATGAAATCAATTATTTAGGGTTGGGTCTGAAATGTTCCAAGTCGAGGACCTCGAGACTGGGCATCGAGAGTCCTACTGAGACTTGCATTAAGAGTCGGATTCATTTGATGAGTGCCATGTTTCATGAGCGACAGACGTGGGATATCTATGCGATCTTAATGGGTCGATTGGCTATGTGTCAAATCGAATGGACTGACTCGTGGAGATCATCATATGGAAGCCTTGGATGCTTAGTCGGTATGACTTGAGTCCCCGACTCTGATAGTATGGGAGTAGTCCTCAAATTTGAGGAATCACGGTAGTCACGTGCATGTGATGGCTGTATCTTAGATTTGTGCGAGAGGTGATCATGACCACCACATCGCTACATACTTTGATTTGATTTATTTTGAACCTCGTACATTTTATTTATTCACGCAATGCTTCAATGTAGAAACCCTCTAAAGTTGCGTCTATACCACATCGGAACTTGGATTTGTCAATTCAATTTTCTAAAAAAGAATTGAGGAGGAAATACACACCAAGTGTGCACAAGAGGGGGTTCGGCTGAATAGAGTGAACAGGGGAGAGGAAATCATTTTCTTGCTTTGCTATGTATTCATTAGTTATTCCAAATAACTAATATACATATATATACCTTATATGGATGAATTAAAATATGTCTAGATTCATTTAACCATCCATAAGATAATAAAATTCTTTATTATACATCAAGGATTACTAACATGGCACTTTCCAAAAGTGAATTTGTTAGTCAATAATTTTCTTTTCCAATTATTTCCACCAACTTAATTAATGGGCTTGGGCTGATTTTAATTTATTAAAATACCAGGCCCAATTAATTAAATCTAATTTAATTAAAGCCCACTTAATTAAGTCCAACATATATTAAATTCAATTAAATACATGAGCCCAATAAGGTTTTATTAAATAATAAGTCCAACTTATTAAATAATAAGGGCAAGTCCAACATGGATAAACCCAACGATAAATTAATTGGATTAATTTATATTGGACTTGCCCTTATTATTTAATAAGTTGGACTTATTATTTAATAAAACCTTATTGGGCTCATGTATTTAATTGAATTAAATATATATTAGACTTAATTAAGTGGGCTTTAATTAAATTAGATTTAATTAATTGGGCCTGGTATTTTAATAAATTAAAATCAGCCCAAGCCCATCAATTAAGTTGGTGGAAATAATTGGAAAAGAAAATTATTGACTAACAAATTCACTTTTGGAAAGTGCCATGTTAGTAATCCTTGATGTATAATAAAGAATTTTATTACCTTATGGATGGTTAAATGAATCTAGACATATTTTAATTCATCTATATAAGGTATATATATGTATATTAGTTATTTGGAATAACTAATGAATACATAGCAAAGCAAGAAAATGATTTCCTCTCCCCTATTCACTCTATTCAGCCGAACCCCCTCTTGTGCACACTTGGTGTGTATTTCCTCCTCAATTCTTTTTTAGAAAATTGAATTGACAAATCCAAGTTCCGATGTGGTATGGATGCAACTTTAGAGGGTTTCTACATTGAAGCATTGTGTGAATAAATAAAATGAATGAGGTTCAAAACAAATCAAATCAAAGGTAATTCTCAATTTACATTTATATACCTCTTGTTTTTCATTCTACCAATAGCCCTGTAAATTTTATTATTGTCATTTATATTTTTAACTACATCTAACGCCCGGGAACTCTAAAGGTACACCCCTTGGAATTATGGTTTCATTGTGATTTTGTTTTATTTACGCAATTTATTTTAACCGCTTCTGCTTGCACGTTCCCAGGCCAATTCACTCACACTTCGCAGTGCCTTTCAAGTATTGCATTTATTGGATGAATGCCGCATTCAATCAGCAATAGACGTTGGACGTCTATGCAATTTTAGTGGGTTAGTTGACAAGGTGGTCAACTGAATGAACTGACTCGCGGGGATTGTTATATGGAGCCTTAGAGGCTTGATCGGTATGATTTGAAGCATCGGCTCTGATAGTACGGGAGTAGTCCTCAAACTTGAGGAATCATGACAATCATGTACTACTATGACTGTATCTTTGATATGTGCGAGAGGTGATTGTGTCACATATCTGCCTTGTCTAGTGCAGTCGGAGTATTGTAGCAAGGACGGTGAGTTCCTGTCCCCTGTAAGTATATGATAGAGATATCTCCTATGTACTTGGAGATGCATTAACGATCTATATAATTGTGGCCACAGTCGTTGATCAAATAGAAAAAGGATGTTCCTATGTCGAGAAATTGGCGTAACTCGATCTCAAGTATTAAGAATATACGCCTAGTTCAGGATGGGAACCGACACCTAATTCCATGCCAGTATAGAAGGACCATGACAGTATGGATTCGGGAGCTTAAATGTCGAGATGGTAGACAAAAGGACCATACCGTATAGACTCGAGAGCCTAAATGTTCACACGGTAATTCACCTAGTCTCCAGTACCATGGACCGTTGCTATACGACCACCCATAGTGACAGACTTTCTTGATTAACCCTTAATCAAGATTTATTAATTAAATGAGATTGAGTTAATAATAGTGTTATACACTAACCCAAGTCTAGCTGAAAGGTGAACTTAAAGAATCACACAGAAACAAGGAATAAATTCAGAATTAATTCCACAAGTAATTGAATTACTTAAGAAGAGAGAGATCCATTGGATGGAAAAGGGCTCAAAAATAAATTAATGGCATTAATTCATATTGGGCTTGTCCTTATAATTTAATAAATTGGATCTTATTAAATAAGGAAAGTTTGGACTTATGTATTTAATTAGATTAAATACTAGTTGGGCTTAATTAAATGGATTTTTATTAAATTGAATTTAAATAAAAATTCATTTGGATTTTGATTTTTAAAGGTAAAAATCGGCCAAGCCCCTAATTTTGAGCCCATAAAAATATCCATGGAAGGAAATAAATGGCTAGCAAATTGTATTTTTGAAAAATTCAATGCCCTAAACTAAGATCAGGAGACGATAGATGGAAGGACCATGCCAGTATGGATTCGGGAGCTTAAGGGCCTGTTTGGTTGTGTTTTCAATGAGATTTTTTCCACTTTACACTATTGGGGTAGTTGGGATTTTGTTTGGTCAAGCCATTTTCATTGAGAATGCATTCCTATTTTAATTCTCAAATTTTTGAAATTATAGGTCACATGGGTTTGTCATACATGTCTTATCTTGTCAACATGTCTTTTCTTATTTCAAATCAATTAAAATTATTTCAAATGGCAAGACTCACTTTGATTATTTTATAATTTCACATATTCAATCAATTTGGTCATCTGTCACATCAAAAATACATATACCTATATTCAACAGTCTCACACCTATATACCTATATTTGAAAACAACTAATCCAAACATATTCTTAGTTTTCGCACAAAAACCAATAAAGCATTTCTACCCATTTCCAAATGTTGGAAACTGAAAATGAAAATGAAAACACAACCAAACGGGCCCTAAATGTTTTTCATAGACATTTACCCAATCTCTAGTGTCATGGGCCATTACTATACGGCGACACATGGTAGCGGGCTTTCTTGATCAAGGGTTAATCAAGAATGATTAATTAAATCATATTTAATTAATCAGAAGTGTTGGACACTAGCCCAAGTTTGGCTGAAATGTGAACATAAAGAGTCACACACAAATTATCGAGGAAGAACAAAGAATTAATTTGGAATTAATTCCGCAAGGTGTAAGTAATATTATTCACATATGGGGATCCATTGGATGGATAGCCCAAAATTAAATTAATTGAGCTTATCCAATGCGCAGCCCAACTACATTGGTTATTCAGTTACTATTTTAACGAATTAGATTTATTAATTAAGAGATATTTTGGAGTTGTATATTTAATTGGATTAAATACCTACTGAGCTTAATTAGTTGGATTTTATTAAATTGGATTTAGTTAAAATTCATTGGCCCTTGAATTTATTTTATATAAATTCGGCCCACTAATTAAGTCCCACTAGCAAAATGATGAAAGTGCAAACTTGGTTATAATTAGAACCCTCTCCATATGGTATTATTAGATCATACCATATAGATGGAATGGTTATCTTATAGATGAATGGAATGTATTTAGACACATTTCAACTTATCTATACAAGGTATATGTGTATTGTGCATAATTATTTAGGAAATAATTACACAATACACAACAAACAAAAATCTCTTCCTCTCTCTATTACTCTCGGCCGCCCCTCCCCTCTCTCTCACTAGGTGAGACTTTGGTCTTAATCCCTTCTAGCAAAAAGATCAAGGTCTTGTTCATTCCTGTGTGGTGTGGACTTCCATTAGAGGGTTCCAACGTTGGAATCTTGGGTGAACGCCCGAGAACTCCAAGAGTACACCCTTTTGAATTATGATTTTATTATATTTTGTTTTACTTTATGCCTTTTTAATATTACCGCTTCCGCTTGCACGTTCCCGGGCTGATCCACTCGCATTTTGCGGTGCTTTCAATTTCAACTCCTTTTTAATTTGCTCCAACCTCCCTCAAATAGGCTTGAACTTCAAGTATGGACCTGGCTTGATATAATCAAATTAAATCAAGCCCAATCAAAGTCCATTAGGCAATAATTAATTAAATTAATTTTAGCCCAACAAAGTAGAAAAGATTCATTTAACCCAATTAAGTAAATCTAAGTTCAAACCATTAATAATTAATCCAATCAATTAATTAAGTTAAACTTAATAAATTAATCCAATTAATTTAAATGTGTTAAGCCAAAAAATTAATTAATCCAGTTAATTAATTCTTGATCCATTCATCAAATGAATTATTAAATAAATGATCCAATTATTTATATATTCTCCTTGAATGAATTTAATCCAATTCATTCCAAATTAATTCCGCTGATTCCATAGTGATTTTTGTGTGACTCTTTAGTTTCACCCTCAACAAAACTTCAGTATCGTGTATAATACAAATGATTAATTAAATCTAATTAATTAATTATTTTTAATTAATCATTAATAAAAAACGCTCGTCACTGTGGATGGCCGTCTAGCAACGGTCAATGGCACTAGAGACTAGGTGAGTACTGGCGTGAACATTTAGGCCTTGAATTCCATATAGGTCCGAACCTTCCGTCGACCATCTCCTGACCTTAGTTTAGGGCATAAAATTGAGCGTCGTTTCTCATCTTGGACCAAGCAACTATATTGGATAGTTGAGATGCGTTTACTCTATTGATCGACAAAGGAAACCATTTCCTATTCGACCAATCTCTATAGCCATAGACTTAGAGAGTCTAAACCATATCAGAGCTCATAGGAGATAATATCAATCATATACTAATAGGGAATAGATTCTATTTTGAAATCTATTGTCCTTACTACATATTCCGACTACAGTAGACAAGGCTTATAACGACCACATCGAAGACACAATCATCTCTCTCCAGATCCACGATATAGCCATCATATGCATTCGACTGCTAGGATTTCTCAAGTCCAAGGACTAATCCTGTATTATCGAAGTCGGGAATTCAAGTTATACCGACCAAGCCTCCAAGGGTTCCATATGACGATTCCCACAAGTCAGTTCAATCAGTTAACAACCTTGTCAACTAATCTACTAAAATTGCATAAACATCCTATGACTGTTGCCGATGAAACACGACACTCATCCAATAAATGCAATACTTGGTGCAAATCTTATAAGACTTCTCAATGCCTAGTCTCAGGTCCTCAACTTGGAATATTTCAAACCAACCTTAGAAGTTGGTTTTATAGCTGCCATCCAATGCGCAACCCAACTACATTGGTTATTCAGTTACTATTTTAACGTAAATAGTAAGCACAACAAACACATGGTGCCACAAATGAATGCTTACTATATTCGTCAAGATAATATCACATTCATAAAGATTGCTAAAAGGTTCCCAAAAGCTCTAGTTCAAATGGCTTTCTAGTCACCTATTCTAAGAATCCCTTCTTATAATGACGAGTAAGGTTTCCATTGCTTCTTTAGGAAAAACTCAAGATTTTGCTGTGCAAACTCTGATCAATTTAAGATGCAAAATACTCTATCTTATATTGATCTTGTAACATACCGACAGATATATATAGAAAAGGGGTTAGTCATTCAATCCTTATGGTAATATCACCAAGACTTAATTCTATATCATTACCTTTTCTTCCCTATGGTTATAATCTTCAATGAAACTTAACCCAAAAGTCATGTTCTCATTCTCTAATCCCGCAACTAGAATTTTATGGCCTGCTATTTCTGACATGCCACCATATCCTTGAATAATAGGTTGTTGTAAATGATATAAGTTATCATACGGGAAAAAGTTTTCTTTCTTAGCGATGTTGAATACAACTTGTATTTTCTTCCATCCTTCAAGGCATCTAAGTTTTACGTTATCTACCCTAATCTCTTGAGGAGTTAAAACTTTTAACAACTCTTTCTCCGTTCCTTTGTAGCCTGTAATCTTATCCTTCAAAAAAGACATCCTACTACTAAACTTAGTTCTAGAGCTACATGTTCAGTATAGAACTGGGTGATCTTTTATAATGATATCAACATCACCTATTCTACGTATCCTAATTGGATCTAGTGTCATTACCTTAGCGAATTCCTTGAAAATTTTGGAAATCTCAATATACTTTTTTCTAAGAAACAAATTAAAATGATGTGCGTTGGAAAGGGCATAAGCTATTCTATAAGTTGTAGAATATGATATATTACTTTTTTTTATAAGATCTTTTCTTTTAAAGTCTTGATGAAGGGTTAAGCTCTACTAAAATCTTGGTCTCCTATGTTGTATGCAATTCTAGGATGAATATCAAACATTAATTTTTCTGCATAAAAATTTCCTATCATTGTCCCAAGACAAGCATCAAGTTATTGATTCTTGTATCCATTATTGATAAATGTATTTTTGAATCAATTCCTTCCTTAAAGTTGTTTTTATTACTACTTCAATAGATCCTATATGGATCTGTTTCATAGTAATAGCTACTTCTTCTCTAAACTTACTTAATTCTTCAAGAATTTCTTCTTTAGGAATAAGTTGCATTTCCATCAAATTACCCGTTAGTTCCATGGGAATAGCAAACTCACCCTGGTTGAGGACTCTCCCAATTCCACCAATCCTAAAACCATTGTATGAGTTGAGGTTGGAATCTTGATAGGCTTTCTGAGGTTTGAAGCCTATCTCCCTCGTTGTAATTATTCTGAATAAGTTGAAGAACCATCCGAATCAGTCTCTATTTCTTCGTCATAGATACTTTCATCTGAAGGAAGATTATCGAATTGGTATATGGATACCAAATTGCCATGATAAATTGCATCTATGATGTCATCCGTGGCTTTAAATTTTCTTAATTCACCATATTTCTACGAGTAGTCTAGAAATATATGACCTTTTGCTCCGCAGGTCCAGCAATTACAGTCCTTGAAACTTTCATTGGCTCGAGTATGGGCTCGTTTGAAAGTTCTCTTTGTAGGGGTTCTTCCTGTGGATCTTACATCTGTTCGTCTAGGTCCCTGGGATGAAACCTTTGTTGGTCAGATTTTTTGTCCGAATTTGTATGATTTGGCTTTTGATTTGGATCTAAGATCTCTGCCTGAAAGAGGTTCTTTTGGAGCTCCTAGGGTAAGAGTAACTATTCTGTTTCTTCCTCTTCCTCGACTCGCTTGATTAACCTATAATTGTAGAAAATCATTGTTATCACAATAGAGAGGGGTTCGTCTGATCTTACCTCCGACCTCTTCTTATTTTTCTAATAGATGCTTTGATAGCACCAATCCTTCAATTTGTCTTTAAGAAAAGACATTCTTCTTGTAACTGAATCTAGTTGTTCTTCGGGTACTTTGTATGACCGACGTAACATTTTCCTTCATGGACTACAGAGTTTTGCAAAGAACATTGGAGCCGCTACTTTTTTTCCTATTCTACTCTAGAAGAAATACTTGCGAAATCAATAGATATATTTCTCTACTGCACAAATACTTCTTAACTCAAGGCCAAAGAGAGCTCGTGCATGTTCTCTAGCCTTTTATGCTTTACTTCCTTTGAAATAACCGTCTCTAATGAAGTGTATCTTGATGAACCTTCCTAGCTGAACAACATTGTGCTTTTTGAATCTCCGGGAAAGATACTAGCTTTGGGGTTTTCTACGGTATTATCGCATCCGATCTTTACATAACCCTCCAAGCTTAACTCAACTAGTTTTATGAAGTTTTCTTTGTCGAGTTCTATGATAGTTTTCGTTATCTTTATGGCTGCAACCCATTCATCTATCAAATTTTCGGTATTTCGGAAGTCGATAACATCCAGGTTGAGTATGGCGCCATATGGATGCAAGGGATAGAGCATGGTCCTTTGCTCACGGTATATTCTCTACACTCTTCTTGGATTCCTTCCTGTATTTTCTTTTAGTCTGGTTTACATGAGCGTCCGTATGGCATTTGTATGAAAATCCGTACACTCTCTCATTGGATGATCCTGTGCAGGATCATTGAAACTTGTACTTCCCTCCGACGGTGATAGTGCTGGAGTGATTTCATTGATTTAAACGTTAGTCCACAATTTCGAGTTGAGAAAAGGATTAAGCCAATTCCTATAGGTCTGATAGATCTGCCTCGTTACCTCTATTATTTTATGGATTTGATGGCTCAAATGATCATACCGTCTCTTGTCTTCTACTTTGGAATCTCTATTGTCTTTCCCTTTTGATGTAGGAAAGATACTAATCCAAAGGCTTCCCTTATCCGCTCTTGTCTGGATCTGGATGTTTTAGGGTTTTCCTTTGGTTTTTCTTGAGATCTGTAACTTCTGTGTTTGGATATGTAAGATCCTTATGTAGATCTAGAAGGATCTTAAAGATCTCGTTCACTTTTTGGCTCAAAGTTTTTATTTCCTTAGGTATATGGATTAACCTATGTCTTGAAGTGTCTTTTGGATTTTCTTAGATCTTGTGAGATCTTTGAGATATCTGGCTAGAGTTCTTTCCAATCAGTCCGTCTAATCATACTTTCTACAACTATATTGGTGAAGGAATTTACCCGCTCCATTTATCTTGTCTGGGATTTTACCATGAACATAGGTGGAGTGTAAGTGTCTCATCGATTTTCTGGTAGTGTTTGGCTGACTTCGAAATTCAGCAACCATTCCTCTTTTTCTTCTTTCATGAGAAGATTCGGGTCAATCCTCTTGGGACCATTGTAACATTTTTCAAGAATTTTCATGAGAAATTTCATTCTTTCCAAAATTTGAAAATATTCCCTATTATCATCGCAACTCAAACTTTCATTAGGTTACATGCTCTTAAAGAGTCTCCTCTGTTAGTGGATAAATAATATCTAAACGTAATAAAAGCAAATATTTTTTCAATAGACTTAGGCTTTGATACCATTCTAGGCGAGCATGGGTAAACATATGGATAAAAATTCAAAATTAGTGAAAATGGACTAAAATGCACACTTTAAAGCTGAAGGGGGGTAAAATAGTTTAAAATTTGCCCAGATCTGTCCAGAGGACTAAAATAGCGACTTTTCAAAAAGTTATGGGACTAAATTGCCAGTGCTTAAAGTTAACGGATTAAAATGCCAATCACCGTATGTTACAGGACTATTTTTGCAAGTAACCGTAAATTATTTATATAGACTATCATTGGAAACAAAAGATTGTTGTGCATAATTTACAACCAATTTCGTCAATATCAGCGGGGAAAGGAATAAAAAGAAAGAAATGGAGAGAAAAGTGTGATATGTTGTCTTTTGTGTCAAGTACATCAAAAGGGAATGATCGCAATAGTCCATACTATTAAAAATTCTTTTCAACCTAGTGAACAAGAAATTATTACAATTATGATTAATTATCAACATTTGTAAACAATTCATAAAAATATCCAATTTTTACATTAATGCATTTAATCACCTTTTTATCTATCATATTTCAACACATCATTAGAAGTAAACTGGGCCTAATTACATAATAATATGTTCAAGTTTCTCTATATAGGAAACCTACATACATAGTGAGTATACATATCTGAATATGCAGTATCATTTCAAAATAGGGGTAGTCATAATATACCCAATTACAAAGTTACAAAGCTACTGCTACATTAGCAAAAGTTTACTACCTAGTTGGTTTCCTCTAGCAACACTTGGTATGCAAGCTCTAAATACTTGTCGAGATCCTCCAGAAGTCCATAATGCGTCCTTTGTGTATTATCTCCTTTGTAACAATTTTGTGATATACAATTTTAGAGTCAGTTTTGATGATGAGATGTTGTATATGATCAGTGGGTGCTATGGTTATTCCATGTTATGGCCTATATCTCATCTATTTTATTTGTGGTGTGTCCTATGTGTATATGGAAAGATATGGGAAAAATGCAAGCAACCCTCTTATAATATTACAAATGAGCAACTTACCCCCTTATGGAAAAATAAATAGCAATTCACCTCCCCGTAATTTTTAAAATATAGCAATTTACCCCCTATGATTTTTAAAATGAAGCAATTTACCTCCCTTACAGGGAGGTAAATTGCTTCATTTAAAAAAGTATAGGGGATAAATTACTATATTTTTTTCATAGAGAATAATATGCTCATTTTCAATATTATAGAAAGATAAATTATTATTCACCCTATTGAGTCCCTTATAATGCCTCCACTTCCAACCTTATCCAGGTTTCCTTTAGACATGGCATCAATATTTAATTTGAAAAAGTTCTGTAGTGGAGGAGTCTATTTCGTCCTGAGAGTGAATAAGGAAAGATTTGTTTTGGCTGTGTTTTTTCAATGTCATATATACCCGATGTTATATTTTTGTATAAGCCTACCTATTTTGGGATCCAAAAGAATAGTGTTCTATATTTTCCTCTCCTTACATAACGAGCATAATAATGATGGGACTCTATTATGATGAATGGCAATTTTGGACATGAAATTCTTTGATGTCCTATCATGAGCCATGCAGAAGAGGAAACTCGAGGATGCAAATTTTGAAGTTCCTAACACATGCCAGGGAGCTATGGCTTATAATATTAAGTGCAGTTATTTATTAAGAAATGGTATGCATTTGTTATTGTAAACTGCCCATACTTTTCCCAAATTGTGTGTCCATTTGTCATGTTTAAGGAATAGGTGTGACTAGTATATTACTAATGGTGTTGGCTGTTAGTAGAGGTTTAACTTTATCTAAGTTTCATGTTTGGAGGTAAGTTTAGTTCATTTAGGGTTGTGTTTTTTATTGAGTTAGGTATGTCAAAATTGTGGTCTTAGTATGTAATCTCCAAGCTTTTTGTGGTTTCAAAATTGAATCTTGTGCCCGGTACTTATATTCCATTTTATAGATTCTTTGATCAATGGTATTATTTTATGTGTGTAGATTTAAACCCGACTACTATGAAATTTAACCATTGAGTGTATGAAATTAGGCGTGAAGAAATATATGGTTTGGGTAGGCACTTGGGATAAAAAAAAAAACTTTTTTCTCTCTCCATGAGAGTTTTCCCTCGTTTGGGGAGGTTTTTCTCCTAATCCTTAGGGATTTTGCTCCTTTCTACTTAGAGACTAACCTTTTTCGATTGGATTCTGACCGCGTCATCGTCCGTGCTGCTTTCGCCATTTGGGTTGGCGTCTAGCTGAGCTAGTCTTGGGGTTTCTTCCCTTCGTTCGCCATTCCTCGGTCTACCTCAGCTCCTGTTTCTTTGCGTTACTTCCCTCCCTTGTTTTGCTGTTTCTTTCTCTTCTAAGTCTGCTGTCGCCTTTTCTGCTCTGCTCTGTTTGCATATTTTCTTTTTTTCATTTCTTTCTTACTGTAGGTTGTGTTAGAATTGGTGACCAAAAAGTCAATTGGATTGACTTTTATGTAATCTGCTCTGACAATTTTGGTATAATTGTAACATTGTTTATGAATAAAGTGAGTATTCATTATTGGGCAATTGTATTTTTTGTGCTCATTTTATATGCTTAACATCACAACAAAGCCCACTATTCAAATTGTACAACCTATGTAGTTGGGCTGCGCATTGGATGGTGGCCGTGAAACCAACTTCTGAAGGTTAGGTTTGAAATGTTCCAAGTTGAGGACCTCGGTAAAGGGCATCGAGAGTCCTATTGAGACATGTACTAAAATTGAAATTATTGGATGAGTGTCGTGTTTCATCGGCAACAGACGTTGGACGTCTATGCAATTTTAGTGGGTGGTTGATAAGATTGTCAAGCCGGCTGAACTGAAAGTTGTCAAATGGAAGCCTTGGAGGCTTGGTCGGTATGACTAGATCTTCTTGGCTCCGATAGTATGGGATTAGTCATTGGACTTGAGGAACCATGACAATTGCATGTATGTGATGGTTGTATCTTGGATTTGACGAAAGATGACCGTATCTTGAATGTGGTCATTACAAGTGTTATTTAGTGCAATCATAATATGTAGTGAGGAGGGTGGGTTCCAAGATAGAATCCGTCGCCTGTCAGTATATGACAGTCTAGTCTCCTATGTGCTCTGAAATGGTTCGTGCTCTTAGAGTCTGTGGCCACAACGATTGGTTGAGTAGGGAATAGTTTCCTACGTCAATCAATATAGCAAACGCATCTCGAGTTATCGAGCATAGTATCTAGTCCAGGATGGGAATCGACACCCAATTTCATGCCCTAGACTTAGATCAAGAGACGGACGATGGAAGGACCGTACCTGTATGGTACTCGGGAGCCTAAATGTTCACACCAACATTCACCTAGTTTCTAGTGCCATGGACCGTTATTAGACGGTCACCCATGGTAACGGGTATTTCTGATTAATGGTAAATAATTAATTAAATGAGATTTAATTAATTATTTGTATTGGACACAATGCCCAAGTCTAGTTGAGGATAAACCTAACGAGTCATAGACAAATTACTATGGAATTGGTGGAATTAATTTGGAATTAATTCGAGAAGAAACGAATTAATTTAATTAAATTACATTAAATTAATTCAAGGAGAATATATATAAATGATTGGATTATTTATTTAGCAATCCATTTGATGGATGGCACAAGAATTAATTAATTGGATTAATTAATTTTTGGGCTTAACACCTTTAAATTAATTGGATTAATTTATTAGGTTTGACTTAATTAATTGATTGGATCAATTAATGTTTGGGCTTAGATTTATTTAATTAGATTAAATGAATTCTTGGACTTAGTTGGGCTAAAATTAATTTAATAAATTATTATCCAATGAACTTTGGTTGGGCTTGATTTAATTTGATTAAATCAAGGTTGGTGCATATTTGACGTTCAATTTGAGGGTGGTTGGAGCAAGTTAAGAAGGATTGGAACTCCTCACCATGATGAATATGATGGAGGAATTATTTCATCATGTTTGAAGGCTATATGCATTTGTTGTACAGGTTGCCTTGGAGGCAAACTTAGTAGTTATTGAATTTTGAATTCAATTGTATGTGATATACAAAACTACACACATATTGTAGCACCCCCTACTCACTACATCTAATTTTCACTATTTCATCCTTTCTTTAATTAGAACTCATTCTATAAGTAATTCTCTTTCAACCCGTAAAATAAATTCTAATTTATCAGCATAATATATATATCACAAAAGGTATTAGATATCACCAAAAGTTTATATTTACCCTCACTAGATGTCCTCATGTACATAACCTCAAGAAAACTCATATTACAACTTTGAACACAAATCCCGATAAAAGACCAGAATATTTAACAACCCAACAATCAAAACCTCTGGCTTTAGTGTCACGGCTGACCCACCTAATAAAGACGACGGCACCGCTCAAAGTCCAATCTGACTAATCAGTATGACCTATCTCCTGAAAAGTACGTGGCAAGGAATGGGCTGCTTACTCAATAAGTATAACTAATCAGCCTATATGTATAGATACACAGGCAATGATTCACGTACATACAGTCACATCGACAATAGTCATTCATCATATAGCAACCTCAGATATGAGCAGTAATACATACTCACAACTATAAATCAATCCATGACATAATATTCGACATTATTATTTATTAGATAAGGGCCCCACTTACTCTAATTGGAATACATCAGTCAATGGTTTTGCCGGCCATCATCATATCATATACAACACAGGAAACCCATTGTATGTGATATCCCCACACTCTTTTACTTCAGCTTTGTAGCAATATCAGCACAGGATATCACAACAAACATGGTACCCCCACACCACCCCAGTGTGTAGCTAACAGCACAGGATATTCCTTGCTGCCCAGAATACCCCGGTACCCTACGCGCCATGGTACCTAGCTTAATTCATATATTTTTCATATCACATTATCAATCACATCATCATCAATCACATTTACATAAACCATTGACTGTGATCCCAACTAGGTAAGCATCATCTTTTATTTCAATTCACAATCATCATTCTGTTCTTTATAATAATTACTTCCTCAACAATAACTTCCAATTTGATTTCATACAACAATCAATTATACGATCACGTAATCATACCACTCTCATGTCCATCCATTACAAACACACATGACACATTGTAGCAATTCCACCGATATTAAGGTAATCTAACAAACAATCCACAGCTAATTATATAAATAATCAATATACGAAATCCACATAAATATAAAGTCAGGTTCACGACCACATCCAAGAAACCAACATATATAATATATACAATACTACACACATATATATATAAGTCCAATTAGCTATACTTACCTTAAATCCCAAAATGCTTCGATTTCAAGAGGGACGGCTCAACCCTCTACTTTGTCGTCACGCTCTATAACAGAATATTATATGCACGATCAATATATATATAGAATATCATAAACTCTAAATAAAATATTATATAATGTTCGTACATTTTCTACCAATCTTTTAGTATTCCACTTATATTAAAGTCCAACCCCTGTTCCATTTCTTTCAAATAACTACCTTTTCTAAGCTTCTCAAACATATATTTAATTTATCAACTAATTCATAAGAGTTCATTTAATAACATTCATAACTATCATTTTTAATAACATCCGTAAATTATATTATCATTAAAATCTCATTTTTCCTCTTTAATAACATAATATTTCTTAAATATAATTTTTTGAGATATTTTTATGAATTTTCCATCAATTTATCGCTACTATATAATTTAATTAAGTAACAATATATAGAATTACATATTTCGTTAATCATTCCGATGGAATTGTATAAATTAGCTATAATAATTAAATCTAACAAATCTAATACTTTAATTAACCAACTATGTCATTTTTATAGCAAATGTGATATTTAATTCGATACTAATTTAAATAGCAAAAATCATAAAGTATCCCGATAAAATAGTACACCGTTCGATATAAACTATATTTAATAAAAAGACGAATTAAATAATATAATTATATAAATTAATAAAAATTAAAACATAAATTACCTGTTTCTTCTTTCACCCGCGAGGAATTGCAAATTTATGACAGAGAAATTTATATATATGTATATGTTATATATAGGTGTAATGAGAGAGAGGAGAGAGAGGAGAGAGAGGATAGAGAGAGGAGAGGTGGCCGCCACTCTCATCCACTCTCTCTTCTCTTATCATTTTATATATATATCTATTTACATATACACATTATTATATATATAATATTATTATTATTCTATTTATTTAATTAAATTTTTTTCAAAATACCCATTACGTCCTTCCTAATTTTCTTAATTAATATAATTTACTTTCAAATATTATATCGAACTCCAATTTAATCCGTTTAAGTTTTATTATATCTGATATTCAGATTATAATTTGTTTACTAATTAAATTTAAATTTCTAATAATTATCAATTATTCTCTCAATTACGTGAAAAATTCTACGGACGTCACACATATCCAACAAAACCATCACCAAAGCCTCGAATTTGCTCTCAATTTTCTCTAAAAAATATTCTCCTTTTTGTTTTATATTGAATTAGATTCAAATTAGAACATAAAAAAAAAATCTAAAAGTAGTAAACAATAATGTTGTGTTTGGAGTTGTTTTTCTTCTTGTTCTTTCTTCTATCTAGCAATAGAAAAATAACTATATCTTTTCTATTTTGTGGTGTGGACAACTTAGAGGAATTCTAGTTTGAATTATCAAGTTAACGGAACAGGAAAACATAAAGGGAACAACACACGTTGCATTTTTTCTAAAGAAACAAAAAAGGTTAAGTTTCATATTATGTTTCTATACTTTTTTGTTTCGTATTCTAGCCACATGTCTAGCATGTTTATATATGTTTATTATTATGCTTTTGACAAACACCGAACGCCCGTAAATTTCAAAGGGAACACCTTTGAATCGATTTTATTTCACGCTTCCATCGCATTCCCGGGCTATATCGATTCTTTCAATTGTATCAGAGCCCGATTTTGGTGTTGTGGCTTTAAGATTAACATGTTATTATGTGTTGAGCATGAACAACATGTTTAACATGTTTTTGGGAAGCATGTTTTATAGCTTTGTAGCATGATTATATATTTAGAAAATGTGTATTAATTTTTCTTTTAAATTATGGATATCTATGCATTTTAAAATTGGATTTTCTGTAAATGCATGATTTTATTTCAGTTTTTAATTGCAAAAAGTTTAAAAAAAATTAAAAAATGGAGCACTAAGCCGTTGCTGCCCTGCCAGCCAGTCACGCCCGCCCTGATTTCTGCAATTTTTCTGAAATCATTAGTTTTGGCTAATTTTAATTTCAGTTAAATTGAATTTTTCTGAAATTAAATTCTGCCTTAAATTAATATGAAAATAGTTTCCAAACAAACAAAAGAAAATTTGTTCACTGGATGTATGGATTATATCCATTTTTTAATTGCATTATTAGTATGTTATTTTATGCATTTAATTATGTTTTTTTTTGTTTTTGATATTGGATATCAATTGTTAAATACATGGGTTATATTTATTTGTTAAACATGTTTATATTTGATATAAACGTGTTAATTATTGTTTATTGGATAAACAATGGGGATGATCACAAAACTCATTGACCAAATGTATGGTTTATTATTATGTTGGGTGAGGCCTGCTTGCCTCTTTGGTTTAATTCCTTTTTTCATTTTTAATCATTGGAATAATAAGGCTTGCTTTCTCCCTCCTTTTGTACTCCCCCAACTTCTGATTGGGGTTCCATTTTCAGTTGTAATGGGTGTAGTTAGAAATTTGACGTTTTATTTATCTTGAATAAATGTAAGCTTCCAAGGAGATGAAGGCCTAGGCCTGTTGGACGGAGCTCACGACGGAAGAAGAGCAAAGAGGAAGGCCCATTAGAATGATAATGGGTTACTATTTTGTAATAGTTAGACCATATCCAAGATTGACCATAGAGTCATTGGGGGCTTAGTGGGTCACTTAGGATTGGGCTCATAATCATCCAACAGGGACGTGTTTGGCTTATTTTTTGCATGTGATAAATATTTTAATTTTTTACGTATGATGTGTTTGGAATGCTTTTATACTCAATCATTAAAACTTTGTCATGCAAAATGTTATAATGATGAGGTCTTGGTGACAACTAACTTGAACTCTCACTTGGATGGTCCAAATAAATATTAGGCCCAAAATGGAATTAAATCAAATGGTTTGATAATTCCAAGCCTTCCATCCACGATAATGTAGTGTGCATGCTACTTCTACCCTTTTGTGGTCTCACAAGTCGTGGCACATTTGGGATAGAAGAAAGCTACACTATTATACTGAACAAATAGAATATGCTCCTGTTTTTCTGTCTCACGAATCGTGGGGGGCGACAGTTGAAATATTCATTTGGTTGATAGGTTGGGCCTAACGCTGAGTAATGTGATTCACTTGGAGTCCTCGGGATCACGTGAAGAAGCGAGGCAAATATCTTAGGGATCTCATTAGATGAGAATGGTAATGGTTACCTCCCACAAAATTTTTTTCTTGTGAATCGTAAAAAGCGGGACATAGAGAATTGTGTTTGTGGATTCCAAGCCCACTAGAAAATGATTTTCGGAAACCCCACTTGAGAGTGGTGGGCTTTTGAAGAAATAGTGGGTGCGGTTACTGACTAAAGACCAAGTATTAACTTGTATTTAATGTCAAAATCAATTTGTTAATTTCTGCTTTACATTGTGAATGTAGATGTCTAAGAATCCATTAACCAAGATTTTGAAGACAAATAAATTTAATGGAACGAACTACAATGAGTATCCTCGATTTCGAGAACCAGACTTACATTCTAGATAAGTCTCTTCCTAGGACCTTGCCGGAGGGGTCCACATCTGAAGAACGTGTGACATTTGAAAGGTGGCACGAGGACAACCGGACGGTCCTCAACATCGTACTAGCATCGATGACAAATGATATCCAGAAACAGTACGATAGGCACGATGATGTCGCATCGGTAATGCTCCACATGAAAGATGTTTATGCAGTTCCGGATAGGCATATTAGATATGCCGCCACAAAAGTATTTTTTGGCACCAAGATGACTGAGGGATCCTCTGTGCAAGAGCATGGGATCAAGATGCTTTCCCTCGTGGAAAAGCTCGAGGATCTTCAAGCTGGGCTTGATAATGATACGTACATTAACGTGATCCTCCAGTCACTTGCTCCCTTTTATCACCCATTTTTCGTAAACTACAACATGAATGGGCTTGAGAAGACCATACAAAAGTTGATTAACATGTTGGTCCAACACGAGGAAACGACCAAAAATTATGTGCCGTCGGTGTTGGTCGGTGAAGCTTCGACCTCTAAAGCGAAAGGCAAGGGGGCCAGATGCTGGAAGAGGAAGAAGGGTAAGGCAAATGCTACTGCAAGCGCTTTGAGCACTCCTGTTGCCCCAGTGGGGATGTGCAAATGTAAAGGGAAGGTGGGTTCCAAGTCAATAAGGGCAAACGACGTCTGTATGCATTGCCGGGAAAAAGGCCATTGGAAGAGGGAGTGTCTCAAGCTCCTCTCCAGTGCAGGTACATTTGTTATTGAGCTTAATATGATAACTAACTCTGCTTCTTGGGTATTGGATACCGACTGTGGAGCTCACATCTGCAATGATTTGTAGGTGTTGGAAATAAGCAGAAAGCTAAGTAAAGACGAAGTGGTCTTGAAGCTTGGAGATGGCAAGGATGTTGTTGCTGAAGCTGTTGGGATAGTCCCCTTAGTTGTTAGTGATCAAGTTAGGATATAATTGAAAGATTGCTATTATGTACCTAGCATGATTAAGAATATTATTTCTATTTCATTGTTGGACAATGTTGATTTGAGTTTAAAAATTATTTTTATTTGATGAAGAATGGATCTTCACATCTACTAAGCAAACTTCATAATGGTCTTTATATTCTCTAACAGCATGATTTCATCATGACTGATCAAAACAAACGTAAAATAGAAAATCAAGAAAACGCACAGATCTGGCATGCAAGGCTAGGTTACATCTCTCAAGATAGGATTAAAAGGTTGGTAGACTCAAAAAGTCCAGAGATAGATGATTTGGATCACCTACCAGCCTGCGAATCTTGTCTAAAAGGGAAGATGACCAAGAAGCCTTTTGTAGGATAAAGTATGCTTGCCAGTGGTCTGTTGGATTTGATCCATTCAGACGTTTTTGGGCCACTGAATACACAAGCCAGAGGTGGACTTTCCTACTTCATAACCTTTACCAATGATCACTCATGGTATGGTTATGTTTACCTAATAATGTACAAGTCTGAGGCCTTTGGAAGGTTTAAAGAGTTCAGACTTGAAGTTGAAAACTAAACTGGTTGCAAATTAAAACCCTTCGGTCGGACCGAGGTCGTGATTATTTAAATGGAGAATTATTAGATTACCTAAAAGAGAATGGAATTCTATCTCAGTGGACTCCTCCTGGAATGGCACAACTTAACAGTGTCTCTGAAATGAGGAACTGAACCTTGTTGGACATGGTTCGGTCCATGATGAGTTTTGCCAAGCTACCCTTATCTTTTTGGGGATATGCTCTTGAGACGGCAACCAAGTTATTGAACATGGCGCCTTCTAAGACCGTGGCCCATACGCAATATCAGATATGGCACGACAAGCCTGTGTTCTACAAGTACTTGAGAGTGTGGGGTAGCCCTGCATACATCAAGAGACTAGTGGGAGACAAACTAGACTCAAGGTCTAGTTTATGCAGGTTCGTGGGTTATCCTAAGGGAACTGTGGGGTATTATTTCTATGATCCCTCCGAACAAAAGGCTTTTATCTCGCGAAACGCAGTGTTCTTGGAAAAAGTTTTCCAGCGGATACCCAACGTGAGGAATTGCTCCTTGAGGAATCCAGTGAGGCAACACCTCAAATGGATGTAGTGACATCATCTGTGCCTATAGTTCCCACTAATGATATTCTTGTCCTCTAAAAGTCAACCAGATTATCCCAACAACCTGAGAGGTATGGATTTCTGGGTTTGACTGGTCATTTGGATAATGATCTAAAGACCTATAGAAAAGCGATGGAACATCGATTCGGGAAAATGAGTTGAGGCAATGAAATCCGAGATAGACTTTATGAGTTCAAATAAGGTTTGGACCTTGGTAGACCCACTTAAGGGTGTTAAACCTGTTGGGTGTAAATGGGTCTACAAACATAAGCTTGGAGCTGACGAAGAGGTTGCTACCTTTAAGGCTAGGCTTGTAGTGAAAGGGTATATTAAACGACCTGGGTTGATTTTGAGGAAACCTACTCGCCCGTAGCCATGGCCAAGTCCACTCAGATTATGCTCGCCATAGTTGTATGGTATGACTATGAAATATGGCAGATGGATGTGAAAACGACTTTCCTTAATGGGTTCGTTGAGGAAGACATCTATATAAATCAGCCAGAGGGTTTCACATCTGTTGGAGAAGAGCAAAAGGTCTGTCACCTCCAAAGGTCCATCTATGGTTTCAAACAAGCTTCCCTTAACTGGAATATCCGTTTTGATGAGGTCATATGCGGTTATGATTTCATTAAGAACGACTTTGACCCTTTTGTATACAAGAAGGTCAGTGGGAGCTCAGTTGCGTTCTTAGTGCTTTATGTGGGCGACATCTTGCTCATTGGTAATGATGTCAAGATGTTAGGTGACACTAAAGCATGGTTGTGCACACAATTCTCCATGAAGGATTTGGGTGAGGCTTCCTACATCCTAGGCATCACGATTACCCGGAGATAGATCTAAAAGGATGTTTAGAATGATCAAAACCTCGTATATTGAGAAAGTCTTGAAGAGATTCAAGAGGAAAACTCCAAACAAAGATTACTTCCAATAAGGCATGGGGTTAAATACTTCAACCGTAGGTAGCATACAGTATACTGTACAGTTCACAAGGCCAGATGTCACTTTTGCTTTGAGCGTAACGAGCAGATATTAGGCATGTGTCGGTGAGGCTCGCTTAGAAGGACTAAAGATATGTTCTTGGTTTACGGTGGTGGAGAGTTAATTCTGGAAGGCTACAACGACGCTAGCCTCCAATTTGATGAGGATGATGGCAAGCCTCAATTAGGGTTTATATTCAGGCTGAATGGTGGTGTAGTGGCTTGGAAAAGTTCCAAGCAGGATACCACAACGGATTCCACCACTAAAGCTGAGTACATAGTGGCTTCAGGAGCAACTAAGATAGGCGGATTGGATGAAAAACTATATCCAAGATTTGGGTGTAGTGCCTAGCATTGCCAAGCTGGTGGTTATCTTTTGTGATAACAACAGGGCTATAGCGCAAGCGAAGTAACCGAGATCTCATCAAAGATCCAAGCACATTTTTAGACGCTACCATCTTCTTAGACAGATGATGGGAAGAGGTGACGTTCGGATAGACTGAGTCACATTAGCAGAAAATATAGCAGATCCATTGACCAAGATAGTGTCTTAGATTGCTCATGCTCAGCATCTTGGCAAGATAGGTTTGAGGATAATGGGTGATTGGTTTTAGGGTCAAGTGGGAGTGTTAGAATAGTTGACCAAAAAGCCAATTGGATTGTCCTTTATGTAATCTGTTATGATAATTTTAGTGTAATTGTAACATTATTTATGAATAAAGTAAGCATTCATTATTTGAAAATTGTATTTGTTGTGCTCACTGATTATGTTTATATGCTTAACATCACAACAAAGCCCATAAACCAAATTGTACAACCTATGTAGTTAGGCTGCGCATTGGATGGTGGCCATGAAACCAACTTTTGAAGGTTAAGTTTGAAACGTTCCAAGTCGAGGACCTCGAAAATGGGCATCGAAATTCCTATTGAGACTTGCACTAAAATTGAATTCATTGGATGGGTGCCATTTCATAGGCGACAGACGTTGGATGTCTATGCAATTTCAGTGGGTGGTCGACAAGGTTGTCAAGCCGACTAAACTGACTCACAGAAAGTCGTCATATGAAAGCCTTGGAGGCTTGATTGGTATGACTAGATCTTCTTGGCTCCGATAGTAGGGGATTAGTCCATGAACTTGAGGAACCGTGGAAGTTGCATGCATGTGATGGTTGTATCTTGGATTTGACGAAAGATGACCGTATCTTGGATTTGGTCATTACAAGTCTCATTCACTGCAATCAAAATATGTAATGAGGACGGTGGGTTCAAAGATAGAATCCGTCACCTGTTAGTATATGAAAATCGAGTCTCCTATGCGCTCTGAAATGCTTCGTGCTCTTAGAGTCTGTGGCCACAACGATTGGTTGAGTAGGGAACGGTTTCCTACGTCAATCAATAGAGCAAACGTATCTGGAGTTATCGAGCATAGTATCTAATCCAGGATGGGAATCAATGCTCATTTCCATGCCCTAGACTTAGATCGAGAGACGGACGATGGAAGGACCATACCTGTATGGTACTCGAGAGCCTAAATGTTCACGCCAACATTCACCTAGTCTCTAGTGCCATGGACCGTTTCTAAACGGCCACCCATGGTAACGGGTGTTTTTAATTAATGGTTAATTAAAAATAATTAATTAAATTCGATTTATTTATATTGGACACAATGTCCAAGTCTACTTGAGGGTGAACCTAAAGAGTCACACACAAATTACTATGAAATTAATTAGGAATTAATTTGAGAAGAAATGAATTTATTTAATTGGATTCAATTAATTTAAGGAGAATATATATAAATGATTGGATCATTTATTTAGCAATCCATTTGATGGATGGCTCAGGAATTAATTAATTTTTGGGCTTAATACCTTTAAATTAATTGGATCAATTAATTAATATTTGCCTTAGATTTATTTAATTAGATTAAATAAATCCTTGGACTTAGTTTGACTAAAATTAATTTAACTGATTATTGTCCAATGGACTTTGGTTGGGCTTGCTTTAATTTGATTAAATCAAAGCGGTGCATATTTGAAATCCAAGCCCATTTGAGGGTAAGTTGAGAAAGTTAAGAAAGAGTTAAACCTCCTCACCATGATGAACATTATGGTGGAGTTATTTCATCATTTGTTGGAGGTTATATGCATGTGTATACGTTGCCTTGGAGGCAAACTTAGTAGTTATTGAATTTTGAATTCAATTGTATGTGATATACAAAACTACACACATATCCAACATAACCACCACCAAAGCCACGAATTTGCTCTCAATTTTCTCTAAAAAATATTCTCCTTTTTGTTCTATATTGAATTGGATTGAAATTAGAACATAGAACAATCTAAAGGCACTAAACAATAGTGTTGTGTTTGGAGTTGTTTCTCTTCTTGTTCTTTGTTCTATTTAGCAATAGGAAAAGAACTATATTTTTTCCATTTTGTGTTGTGGACAACTTAGAGGAATTCTATTCTCAAATGAACGGAACGTACAATATAAAGGGAACAACGCACGTTGCAGTTTTTCTAAAGAAACAAAAAAGGTAAAGTTTCATATTATGTTTCTTTACTTTTTTGTTTTGTCCTCTTGCCACATGTCTAGCATGTTTATATATGTTTATTATTATGCTTTTGACAAACACTGAATTCCTGGGAATTTCAAAGAAAACACCCCTTTGAACTGGTTTTAAATTTTTTATTTCACGCTTTCATCACATTCTCGGGCCATATTGATTCTTTCAGGTTGCTGGTGGGTTCCCCTCTTATAGAGTCTTCTGTTGTGCTTTGTGAAGGTCTAAGTTCCGATGGCTATGGAATCTGACCTTGGTTGTCTGGGTGCATCGTTGTCCCTCACTGAGAAGAAAGAGGCGGGTCTTGTTCTTCCCATGGGTTTATAGCATTCTAAGCCACTGTCTAGGGGTTACTTCATTATTGAGGAGACTCTTATCTACAAAATCCTTTCATCTGGAAGCATTTCAGAATACATCACGTATGGCCTTTAGCCCAGTGTGAGGAATGGATTTTAAATTGATAGAAGGTGAGAGATTTTTGTTGAAGTTCTTCCATATAGTAGACAGGAATCGGGTGTTGAAATGATGCCCTTGGCCCTATGATAAAAATTTGGTGGTTTTAGCTTCTGTTCAAGCTGCTGATGATCCGACTTTGGTAGATTTGAATTGGTGTGACTTCCATATTCACATTCACGGATTACAGATGGGGAAAATGACTAAGGAGGTGGCTTCATTTATTGGGAATCGATTGGGCAAGTTTAAGGATGTGGATATTGACTAAAACGGCAAAGTTTGGGGATCTCCAGTTAGTATTCAAGTGACCGTGGATATTCAAAAATCTTTGTAGAGAGCCCTCAAAATCCCGCAAAGTGTTAGGCGATGAGCATCTAGTATCATTCATCTATGAAAGACTTTTGTATTTTTGCTACCTCTGTGGTTGTTTGGGCATCTCTCTCGCTAGTGTGACCTCTAGCTTTGGAGGATTTCATGGACCCCGAGGAGAACACGCCTGTTGGTAATATGTTGCATGCGACGACTTCCCAACACTATCGGAATAGAAGTGTAGGTAACTCATCTCTATTTAATAACTCCAGCCGACCCAATTTTGTCTCTCGAAGTTCCCTTTAAACCCTACCAGATGAACCCCCTTCCTGTCGTGGCTCTATTGCTTTTGGTACTTTTAGCTCCCC
>NC_026153.1:10080968-10147936 GCF_000512975.1 Sesamum indicum
CACCCTCCTCCCCCCCCGGCCTAGTCCCTCAGCCGTCTATACCCCCACTGGATAAACGACCCACTCCCCAACCCTATATACTAGTTACTAACCAATTTAGACCCGAATCCTCCACCTAATAATCTCGCAGCTGCAGCCCCCCACTCACTCCGATCACCTGACCCATCTCCCCTCGACAATAAGATATTTCAGCCATCTAGTTTTCTCAAAAAGCTGTATGCTCCCTTTTCCCGTATATTAGCCTAATCTATTAGCTCCCCTACTTACCTCTTCTCCTTACATCCCCTTGAAACGCCTTCTCCGTAAAAAGGTCAACCCCCGTCCCCATGCCTCTACCAAACCTGTAAAATCTGGACCAAAGCAATCAATATCCCATAAATGTCAATTGGTGGATGAGAATCTGTGTGATTAGTTGGAGTGCAAGGGCTTAGTAAAATATGCAGAATTACGGCTGCTCTGTTGGATGTGACTAACTCTGAGGCGGAGACTGTAGGGTAGTCCCTCCGTTCGCCATGAGTCACTTGGTGTGGAATTGTCATGGTCTAGGGGGCCCTAGACAATTTAGCATCTAAGCTCCCTCATCCTAGATAATAACCCCTCAGTTTTTTCGGTAGAAACCAAGGGCCCGTTTGATTGTGTTTTCATTTTCATTTTCAGTTTCCAACAATTGAAAATGTGTAGAAATACTTTATTGGTTTTTGTGCGAAAATTGAGAATATGTTTGGATTAGTTGTTTCCAAATATAGGTATATAGGTGTGAGAATGTTGAATATAGATAGATGTATTTTTGATGTGACAGATAACCAAATTGATTGAACATGTAAAATTATAAAATAATCAAAGTGAGTCTTGCCATTTGAAATAATTTTAATTGATTTAAAACAAGAAAAGACATGTTGACAAGATAAGACAAGTATGACAAACCCATGTGACCTATACTTTCAAAAAATTGAGAATTAAAATAGGAATGCATTCTCAATGAAAATGGCTTGACCAAACAAAATCCCAACTACCCAAATAGTGAAAAGCGGAAAAAATCTCATTGAAAACACAACCAAACGGGCCCCAAGTGTTCATCTAGCTGTATTGATTCATTGAAACAAAAATTTGACATGAATTGTATGTTACAATAGGTGACCTGAAATCCAATTGGATTGGCATGCTTGTAATCTATTCTGATAATAACTCGATATTATGTAATATTATTCAGTGAATAAAGTGAGTATTTGCTATTCTCAATAAATTTGTTGTGCTCATTGCATTTATGTTTGCGTTTCTGTCAAGTATCAGAACAATGCCCACAAACCACCTTGAACAATCGTGCAACAGTTGGACTGCACATTGGATGGCGGTCATGAAACCAACTGTTTAAGGTTGGGTCTGAAATGTTCCAAGTCGATGACCACGAGAATGGGCATCAAAGTGTCCTATGAGACATGCATTAAGAGTCACATTAATTATGAGTGCGTGTTTCATCGACGACAGATGTGGGACGTCTATGCGATCTTAATCGGTCGATTGACTAGGTGTCGAATCGACTGAACTGACTCGCGGGGATCATCATATGGAAGCTCTGGAGGCTTGGTCGGTATGACTTGAGTCCCCAAATCCGATAGTACGGGAGTAGTCCTCAAACTTGAGGAATCACGGCAATCACGTGCATGCGATGACTGTATCTTAGATTAGTGCGAGAGGTGATTGTGTCTCAGACATGATCATCATAAGCCTTATCTAGTGCATTCAAAGTATCTGTAAGCACAGAGTTCCGAAAAGAGGATCCGTCCCCTGTCAAAACGTGACAGAGATATCTCCTATGCACTTGGAGATGCATCTACACTCTATAAGGTTGTGGTCACAGTCATTGGTCGAATAGGAAGAAGAGGTTCCTATGTCGAGCAATTTGGTGTAACGTGATCTCAAGTATTAAGCCTGGACGCTTAGTCTAGGATGGGAACCGAGGCTCAATTTCATGCCCTAGACTAAGGCCAGGAGATGGTAGATGGAAGAACCGTACCCGTATGGACTCAGGAGCCTAAAAGTTCACATGAATTTTCGCTTAATCTTTAGTGCCACAGACCGTTGCTAGACGGCTACCCATGGTGACAGGCTTTCTAGATCATTAGTTGATCAAGAATTATTAATGAAATTAGATTTAATTAATAATAGTGCTGGACACTAGCTCAAGTCTAGCTGAAAGGTAAACCTAAAAAGTCACACACAAATCAGTGAGAAGGGACGAGGAATTAATTTTGTAAGTAATTGGATTACTTATATATGAGAGGGATCTATTGGATGGATAAACTCAATGATAAATTAATTGGGTTAATTTCTATTGGGCTTGTCCTTATTATTTAATAAGTTTGACTTATTACTTAATAAAAGGCTTATTGGGCTCATATATTTAATTGGATTAAATATATAATGGACTTAATTAAGTGAGCTTTAATTAAATTAAATTTAATTATGTAGCACCCCTTTTGCTACAAGAACTATATCTACCCTAAACGTCATAGTTATAGTAACCCCTGTGTTCATATATATGCATTTGCACATAATCGTCTAATCAATTTGCATACGTAATCCCAACACGTCATAAGGTATTATGAACCCACAACATTATATATATACATATCAAACACCACAAGTAATCTCCATGCTTACGTTCCCTCTATACAACAAAATACGATCTGTACTCTAACTCACAACGAGGAGAAAACAGCATACTGGCCGAACCTGCCTGAGTATAGCGCATAGACCTAATCTTCAACAGTCAAACACCTCAAAGTCTACTCTTGAAAGAAAATATCAACAGAGGGATGAGCCTGCCACTCAGTAAGTAAATAATCAGCCCTATCTATATATGTATATCAAACACAGACCAAACAGGACAAGTAGGCAACATGCATGGATTACAGTCAATTTAACTCCAACATAATAACGAGGAGAAAACAGCATACTGGCCGAACCTGCCTGAGTATAGCGCATAGACCTAATCTTCAACAGTCAAACACCTCAAAGTCTACTCTTGAAAGAAAATATCAACAGAGGGATGAGCCTGCCACTCAGTAAGTAAATAATCAGCCCTATCTATATATGTATTTCAAACACAACCCAAACAGGACAAATAGGCAACATACATGGATTACAGTCAATTTAACTCCAACATAATTGTAGTACAACACATAGCTATCTCACAATAAAATAATCAATTAAACTTCCTTTTTCCTAGTTTGCTTACTAGAAGGTGATATCGTGTTTTTCCCGTCAACTCAATCTCACCGTCATATAAATTTAAGTGAATCCCCTTGACAGTCGGCTCATCAATCTCATTTCGCATCATAGCTCTTTCATTTCACAGTATCGCTCTTTTCATATCATATATTTTTTTTTTCATATCGCAGCATCACTCTTTTCATTTGACATCTTTTTCATATCGCAGCATCGCTCTTTTCATTTCACATCTTTTTCATATCATTTTGCCTTATAGGCTTTTCAACACATCAAGGGGTATTCACACCACAATTATATTCAATTTCCACCACTCCCTCATATCCACATATCACTATTCTTGTAAGCAACTAGTAACGTAAAATAATATATCAACATATTCTCATTTTCAGACATCCACAACACATCAAACAACAAACATAATATTTCAATGTGTCTTCGTATTCCACGTACACAATATTGTCAATCAAATTAAATCATTCACTATTCATATATTTTCAGATAAACCAACATCAGCATGAACCACAAATTTATATAACAGTAATATCACGAATAAATGGAACATACATAGATAATACTAATTATTTACTTACCTCAACCTCAAAACGTTTGTTTCTACTCAATCGCTAATTGTCAGCCCTTTCACCTCACCCCCGTATCCTATAATGAGTTATACCACACACCATTAATATATCGAGAATATCGTAATTTCTTTAAAATATAATATTGAATATCATTTGTACAATTTCTAATAATTCTTTAATATTTCATTTCTATCGAAATACAAATCTTCATTTTTCCTCTTTATTAACATACCATTTATTAAATATAATTTTCGGAATATTTTTATGAATTTTCTATCAATTTCTCGTTATTATACACTTTAATTGAACAATAATATATATAATTGCGTATTTGGTTAATAATTCCGATGGAATTATATAAATTAACTATAGTAATACTCAAATCTAATAAATTTAACAATCTAATCGACCAACGATATCATTTTTATATCCAATTTGATATTTAATTCGACACTATTTTAAATAGCCAAACTCATAAAATATTCCGATTAAATGGTATATCGCTCAATATAATCAATATTTAATAAACAAACTAAATAAAGAATATAATTATATGAATTAATTAAAATTGAAATTGAAATTTTCGTACCTCTGGTTATTTTCCGCAAGAAACCTTCAATTCATGTGTGTGTGTGCCGTGCATGTGTGTGTGTATTATGTATGTGTGTATGTTTATGTTTGTGTGTGTGAATAAAGAGAGGAGAGTCAGGCGGTGGGGGGATGGCCCACCTCTCACTCTCAATCCTCTCTCTCTCTCTTTTCATATGTATATATATATATTATTCATTAATATATACATACTAATATATATATATATATATATATATTATTTACTAAGATATATATATAAATATTAATAATAATATTATTATTTATTTAATTAGACTTTTCTTAAAATACCCATTACGTCCCTCCTAAATTTCTTTTTCCTCTTTATTAACATACCATTTATTAAATATAATTTTCGGAATATTTTTATGAATTTTCTATCAATTTCTTGTTATTATATACT
Organism: Sesamum indicum; assembly: GCF_000512975.1. Lineage (NCBI taxonomy): Eukaryota > Viridiplantae > Streptophyta > Magnoliopsida > Lamiales > Pedaliaceae > Sesamum > Sesamum indicum. The sequence goes on from NC_026153.1 coordinate 10,085,793, forward strand.
TTAATTGAACAATAATACATATAATTGCGTATTTGGTTAATAATTCCGATGGAATTACATAAATTAACTATAGTAATACTCAAATCTAATAAATTTAACAATCTAATCGACCAACGATATCATTTTTATATTATTTAATTAGACTTTTCTTAAAATACCCATTACGTCCCTCCTAAATTTCTTTAATTAATATAAATTGTCTCAAAATATTATAGCGAACTCCAATTTAATCCGTTCAAGTTTTATTATATTTGAATTATGACCCATAATTTAGTGGCTAATTAACTAAATTTCACAAAAATTTATCAATTAATCCTACAATTATGTATTATAATATTTGGGGCGTCATAATTCTCCCCCCCTAATAAAAATTTCGTCCTCGAAATTTAACTAACTTACCGGCTCAGGGAATAAATATGGGTTTTCACTCATGTTCTCCTCAACTTCCCAAGTGGCTTCCCTTGGAGAGTGATGACTCCACTTGACCTTCACGATTGGTATTTCTTTACTCCTCAATTTCTTTATACTCCGGTCCGGAATTTCTGTTGGCTCTTCTGCATATGCCAATCCCTCTGATATCTCTATCTCTGGCTCATGCAAAATATGACTAGGATCGGATCGGTATCGCTGTAGCATAGAAACGTGAAACACGTCATGTATCTGCGATAATTCTGTCGGTAATGCTAACCGATAGGCTAGTGGTCCAACTCGCTCCAGAATTTCATATGGCCCAATATATCGCGGACTCAGCTTTCCCTGCTTCTCGAATCTCAAGATTCCTCTCCATGGTGATACTTTTAGAAAGACTTTTTCCCCCACTTCGTATTCCATCTCTCTACGATGCTTATCGACGTAACACTTCTGTCGATCCTGTGCTGCCTTCAAACACTTTTTAACTCTTTTTATCTTGTCCACTGTTTCTTGAACTAACTCCGGCCCTTCAAGCTGTCTCAATCCCTCAATATCCCAACAGATCGGACTTCGGCATTTCTTCCATACAAAGCTTCATATGGAGCCATACCAATACTGGAATGAAAACTATTATTATAAGCAAATTCCATCAGTGGTAGATGATCATCCCAGTTTCTTCTGAATTCAATTACACAGGCTCTCATCATATCCTCTAATGTCTGAATCGTTCTTTTTGACTGTCCATCGGTCTGAGGATGAAACGCTGTACTGAAATGCAATTTTGTACCTAGCGCCGTTTGCAAGCTTCCCCAGAAATGAGAAGTAAATCGAGGATCTCTATCAGAAACTATAGAGGTAGGAATGCCATGTATTCTCACAATCTCTGAAACATAATTCGGCGAGCTTATCCAAGGAATCATTTGGACGGATTGGTAGGAAATGTGCCGATTTAGTCAGTCTGTCAACAATCACCCAAATAGCATCATGTCTTCTGAATGTACGTGGTAACCCAATGACAAAATCCATAGTAATCTTTTCCCACTTCCATTCAGGTATAGTCAAAGGATGAAGTTTACCAGCTGGTGCTTGGTGTTATGCTTTTACCTGCTGACAAGTTAAATATTTTGCTACAAACTCTGCCACATCTTTCTTCATTATTGGCCACCAGTAATAAGGTCTCAAATCCCGATACATCTTGGTACTGCTAGGATGCATAGCATATGGTGCGTAGTGCGCCTCGTGCATAATTTCCATTCTCAACTCCTCTACGTTCGGCACGTTCCATTGAACAATGTGCTATCTTCTTGGATTATAAATTGATCGCTCTTTCCTTTTTGCACCTTTGCTTTCATCCTCTGTAGATATGGATCTCTAGCCTGTGCATCTTTAATTTTATCCTTGAGGGAGGGCTTCACTTGTATCGTAGCCAGTAGAATATCACCACCAATGCTAAAGTGTACATCCATAGCTCTGAGGGCAGTCAAATACTCCATGTTATAGCAGATCATAACCACAAGTTGGTCCACCGTCTTTCTACTCAAAGCATCTGCTACAGTGTTTGCCTTTCCGGGATGATAGTCAATGGTGCAGTCATAATCTTTCAAAAGCTCCATCCATCTTCTTTGTCTCAAATTCAACTCTTTTTGTGTTGGAATATACTTTAGACTTTTGTGATATGTAAATATTTGAAACGTCTCCCCGTATAAGTAATGCCTCCAAATCTTCGATGCATGTACTATGGCTGCTAACTCCAGATCATGGGTCGGATAGTTTATCTCATGTGGCCTCAACTGCCTCGAAGCATAAGCTATAACTCTCCCATGCTGCATCAAAACACACCCAAGTCCTTGTCGTGAAGCGTCAGTAAATACCACATATCCTCCATCCCCAGACGGCAAAGCGAGGATAGGTGCTGAAGTGAGTCTCTTCTTCAACTCCTCAAAACTCTGAGCACATTTGTCATTCCAATTAAATGGTGCATTCTTCTTCAACAAGTTGGTCAGAGGTTTTGCGATTATAGAGAAGTCCTTTACAAATCTTCTATAATAACCAGCCAATCCCAGAAAACTCCGGATCTCCGACACATTTTTAGGTGGCTCCCATTCTAAAATAGCCTTAACTTTTGTTGGATCAGGTTGTACCCCTTCTTTGGAAACAACGTGCCCCAAAAAAGCAATTTCCTCCATCCAAAACTCACATTTGCTGAATTTACCGTACAACTGTTTCTCTTTCAGGATCTGTAAAATTGTCCGTAAATGTTGTTCATGTTCCTCGGGACTACTCGAATATATCAAAATATCATCAATAAACACAATCACAAATTGATCAAGGAATGGTTGTAACGTCTTGTTCATCAGAGCCATGAAAGCTGCAGGGGCATTCGTCAACCCAAATGGCATAACGACAAATTCATAATGGCCATACCTGGTCCTGAAAGCTGTCTTTGGGATTGACTCTTCCTCAATCCGTAGTTGCCAATATCATGACCTCAAATAAATTTTAGAGAACAAAGTGGCACCCTTTAGCTAATCAAGCAAATCGTCAATCCGTGGCAAAGGATACTTGTTTTTTATTGTGATTCGGTTCAGCTGTCTATAATCGACATATAATCTCATACTCCCATCCTTCTTCTTTACGAATAATACTGGTGCTCCCCACGGTAAAATACTAGGTCGGATGAACCCTTTATCCAATAGCTCTTCTAACTGCTTCTTTAATTCTTTCAATTCTGACGGAGCCATCCTATACAGTGCAATTGAAATAGGTGCCGCCCCAGGAATAGTATCTATTTCAAAGTCTACTTCTCGATGAGGTGGTAGTCCAGGTACTTCATCAGGAAAAACATCAGGAAATTCCCTCACCACTGGAACGTCTAATACACCCGGACTAACTTTCATAGTATCGTGTACACTGGCTAGATATGCCTCACACCCTTCTTTAATTAAATTAAAAGCGGTCACAGCAGAAATTGAGCAGTTAGGTATAACTTTTCTTTCCCCCACTATAACCGTCTTCATCTGCCCATTGACTTCAACCATCACCTCTTTTGCTTGACAATCCACTAAAGCATGATTACTAGCTAAGCAGTCCATCCCCAGAATGACATCAAATTCCCTAAGGTCTATTACAACCAAATCTGCATATAAAGTAACACCCTCCACCACTACTGGACAAGATCTCACCACTGTATTAACTAATACAAACCCACCAGCAGGCATAGACACATGTAAATCATGTCCAAATGGTTCTATTTTAGCATGTATATGAGATGCAAAATCACGTGATATAAATGAACAAGTAGATCCTGGATCAATCAATACATGTGCACTAAAATCACAAATAGAGAAGGAACTAGTGATAACCTCGGGTGCCGTAGGAGCTTGTTCTTTTGTGATTGCATACACCCTGGCTTGTGGTTGAGGCTGACTACTTTGTCCTCTTGACGTCATGTAAAGATTCCCACTACCTCGACCACCTCAACCTCATCCTCTACTCGTACCTGCCCGTTGTGAGTTCTCTCCCACACTGCTCACCCTTGAAGTCTAGGGTCCTCTGGTATCATCTCCCCACGTGGGACAGTCTCTAACAATGTGTCCTGGTTGATGGCAACGATAACATACAATTGGTTGGGCTCCGCAACAGTCACCAGTGTGTCTCCTACCACAATTAGCACAAGGGGGAATAGATCTTCCACTGAACGATCTGGCTGGACCGTCTCTTGCTGCAAATCCAACCGAAATAGACCCACCTTTACTCGAGAACATTGAAGGAGACCTGCTAGTTTGACCCACTCCTCGGCCTCTGAACCAACCTCTCTGCGAACCAGAACCCCTAAAGAAAAATGCACCACTCTGTCCCACTGTAGGATTCAGGTTACCTGTTAATTTCTTTCGTTTAGCTTCAGTTGAGCTCCTTTCAATGGATGTCTCCTCTGCCCTCAGTGCCGCTTCCAGCATCGCACCATAACTCGGAGGTTTAATTGCTATTTTCTCAAGGATCTCAAGTCTCAACCCCCTTTCAAATCAGTCTCTTCTCAATTCATCGGTACTCACTTTTTCTGGAGCATATTTTGACAATCTCACAAATTGCAGTTCATATTCAGCAACAGATAACTCATTCTGCTTTAATTCCAGGAATTCAACTTTTTTACGGTTTCTGTAGACTGGTGGAGTATATTTATCAGCAAATTCTTTCAAAAAGTCATTCCACGTCAAAGTGGCTGGGACTGTTTCCCACCAATCTAAGCCATCTTTCTCCAGTAAGGACACTGCATACCTCAATTTTTGCTCAGAAGTACACTCGATTCTGTCCAACACCCTTTCCGTATTTCTCAGCCATTCTTCTGCTTCAGCAGGGTCAGTTGTACCGGCAAATACCTTTGCCCCCTGTCTCCTCACTATTTCATAATTCTTGTCAATAACTGCATCTTGTGGTTGTGATTGTGGCGAAGGAGCCATCCTCTGCATCATTTCCATAAACTGTTGCATAAAAGGGTTAATTTCTGGTTGTGGGGCATTTCTATTTTCGGATTCTAACCCCTGATGTTCTGATCCTGAATCATGACCCTGCATAGACTCTATTGACTCAGTTGGGCCAGCAGCGTTTTCTCTTGACGCTTCCATCCTATATAAAATACACACATGTGAGTAGATTCCTAACATATACACCTTAAGTATAAAATAACATTTCATTTACTATCCCAAGGAAATCTAATCCCTGCTCTGATACCACCTAATGTAGCACCCCCTTCGCTACAAGGGCTATATCTACCCTAAACGTCATACTTATAGTAATCCCTGTGTTCATATATATACATTTGCACATAATCATCTAATCAATTTGCATACGTAATCCCAACACGTCATAATAAGTATTATCAACCCACAACATTATATATACACATATCAAACACTACAAGTAATCTCCATGCTTATGTTCCCTCTATACAACAAAATATGATCTGTATTCTAACTGACAACGAGGAGAAAACAGCATACTGGCCCGACCTGCCTGAGTATAGCGCATAGACCTAATCTTCAACAGTCAAACACCTCAAAGTCTACTCCTGAAAGAAAATATCAACAGAGGGATGAGCCTGCTACTCAGTAAGCAAATAACCAGCCTTATCTATATATGTATATCAAACACAGCCCAAACAGGACAAGTAGGCAACATGCATGGATTACAGTCAATTTAACTCCAACATAATTGTAGTACACCACATAGCTATCTCACAATAAAATAATCAATTAAACTTCCTTTTTTCTAGTTTGCTTACCAGAAGGTGATATCGTTTTTTTCCCGTCAACTCAATCTCACCGTCATATAAATTTAAGTGAATCCCCTTGACAGCTGGCTCATCAATCTCATTTCGCATCATAGCTCTTTCATTTTGCAGCATCGTTCTTTTCATATCATATATTTTTTTTCATATCGCAGCATCGCTCTTTTCATTTCACATCTTTTTCATATCGCAGCATCGCTCTTCTCTTTTCATTTCACATCTTTTTCATATCGCAGCATCGCTCTTTTCATTTCACATCTTTTTCATATCATTTTGTCTTATAGGCTTTTCAACATATCAAGGGGTATTCACACCACAATTATATTCAATTTCCACCACTCCCTCATATCTACATATCACCATTCTTGTAAGCAACTAGTAACGTAAAATAATATATCAACATATTCTCATTTTCAGACATCCACAACACATCAAACAACAAACATAATATTTCAACGTGTCTTCGTATTCCACGTACACAATATCGTCAATCAAATTAAATCATTCACTATTCATATATTTTCAGATAAACCAACATCAGCATGAACCACAAATTTATATAACAGTAATATCACGAATAAATGAAACATATATAGATAATACTAATTATTTACTTACCTCAACCTCACAAAGTTTCTTTCTACTCAATCGCTAATTGTCAGCCCTTTCACCTCACCCCCGTATCCTATAATGAGTTATACCACACACCATTAATATATCGAGAATATCGTAATTTCTTTAAAATATAATATTGAATATCATTTGTACAATTTCTAATAATTCTTAAATATTTCATTTCTATCGAAATACAAATCTTCATTTTTCCTCTTTATTAACATACCATTTATTAAATATAATTTTCGGAATATTTTTATGAATTTTCTATCAATTTCTCGTTATTATATACTTTAATTGAACAATAATACATATAATTGCGTATTTGGTTAATAATTCCAATGGAATTATATAAATTAACTATAGTAATACTCAAATCTAATAAAATTTAACAATTTAATCGACCAACGATATCATATTTATATTCAATTTGATATTTAATTCGACACTATTTTAAATAGCCAAACTCGTAAAATATTCCGATTAAATGGTATATCGCTCAATATAATCAATATTTAATAAACAAACTAAATAAAGAATATAATTATATGAATTAATTAAAATTGAAATTGAAATTTTCGTACCTCTGGTTATTTTCCGCAAGAAACCTTCAATTCATGTGTGTGTGTGCCGTGCATGTGTGTGTGTATTATGTATGTGTGTATGTTTATGTTTGAGTGTGTGAGTAAAGAGAGGAGAGTGAGGCGGTGGGGGGGATGACCCACCTCTCACTCTCAATCCTCTCTCTCTCTCTTTTCATATGTATATATATATATTATTCATTAATATATACATACTAATATATATATATTATTTACTAAGACATATATATAAATAATAATAATATTATTATTATTTATTTAATTAGACTTTTCTTAGAATACCCATTACGTCCCTTCTAAATTTCTTTAATTAATATAAATTGTCTCAAAATATTATAACGAACTCCAATTTAATCCGTTCAAGCTTTATTATATTTGAATTATGACCCATAATTTAGTGGCTAATTAACTAAATTTCACAAAAGATTATCAATTAATCCTACAATTATGTATTATAATATTTGGGGCGTCACAAATTAATTGGGCCTGATATTTTAATTAATTAAAATTGGCCCAAGCCCATTAATTAAGTTGGTGGAAATGATTGGAAAAGGAAATTATTGACTAACAAAATTATTTTTTAAAATATTCATTGTTGGTTATCTTTTATTTGGAATAAAGGATTATTACCTTATGGATGGTTAAATGAATCTAGACATGTTTTAATGTATCTATTCAAGGTATATATATATATATATATATATTAGTTATTTGGAATAATAACAAAGCAAGAAAATAATTTCCTCTTCAAATTTCCACTTGGCCGAACCCCCCTCTTGTGCAACTTGGTATGTTCTTCTCCTCAATTCTTTTCTAGCAAATTAAATTGAGGAATCCCAAGTTCCGGTGTGGTGTAGACGCGACTTTAGAGGGTCTCTACGTTGAGGCCTTGGGTAAACGAATCAACGAAGGAGGTTCGATATAAATCAAGAAAAGTAATTCTTGATTTATGATTTTTGTTCCTCTCAGTTTTCATTCTATTAATAGCCTCGTTAATTTTATTGTCGTTTAATTTTATTAACTACAGCGAATGGCCGGGAACTCCAAGGGCACACCCCTTGGAATTATGGCTTAATTGCGATTTTATTTTAGTTTACTCAATTTATTTTAACCACTTCCGCTTGAGCGTTCCTGGGTTGATCCACTAGCACTTCATGATGCCCTTGTATTTGTGTTCCTTCCACACGTAAGAATGGGGGTTTGGCGTTTCTATGCTTGAAATCAGTTAGTGTTCTTTTTTAGAATTATTCTCATCACCACATTGATGTCTCACTTCAATTGGAGAATAATTTGGACTAGTGGCGCTTCACCGACATTTATGGTGAACCGGACACGTCTTGAAGGGCATCAACTTGGAAACTCTTGTCTACATTCCTTGCTCAATCACACAAGGCATGACTTTGTGCAATCGACTTTAATGAAATTCTAGACCAATCAGAGAAGTTAGGTGGTCCGTCATGACCAAATTGGCAAATCAAGAACTTTTGAGCGGCTTTGGATCAATGTGGACTCGCCGGCCTGGGCTTTTAAGGGTTTCCCTTCACTTGAAGCAATCGACATAGTGCCCCTAACATGGCTTCGGAGCGCCTTGATCGAGCCTGTGCAAATTTGGAATGGTCTCAACTCTTCCCGGAGGTTTCTATTATGCATGAATTGATGACATGTTCTGATCATGCGGCGGTGGTTATTCAGGTAGTGCACAAAATAGATTATGAGGCTCAAAGCTCTCGACCGAGGATATTTGAGGCAACCTGGTTACAATCTAAACAATGTGAGAAGGCGCTAGCTGATAGTTGGTTGTCGTGCTTGGGAAATATTTCTGCGCACGAGCTATCAGAATAGATCGAGTGTTGCCAATCTAACCTTAAAAGATGGAGTGCGACTGCTCTTCAAGTTAAGAAGAAATGGGACCAAGCTCTAGAAGGAAAACTATTCCATTTGTTACAAGGACTGATTATCGAGGCAGATAAAAGGGACATAACAAATATCAGGAAAGAACTGGAGAGCATGGCCGCGCATGAGGAAACATTTTGGAGATAGGGGAGTAAAGAGGTATAGCTTACAGAGGGGGCCTGTAACACAAGTTTTTTTCACCGGCGAGCTAGTCAACGGTTCCGAAAAAACCTCATTAGGAAGATTCATAATTTTGAGGGATCTTGGGTGAGCTCGGAGGAGGGTATCAAAAAGTGTATTTGTTCTCACTTTGGGAGTGTCTATGCCTCCAGCCTGCTCCAGCCCGTGCTATAGCCAAAAGGAAAGGAACATTTGAGAATAGTGGTGGATGCGAGTATGGGGGAGGACTTACTGCAATCGTACACATCCTAGAAGTCAAACAGGCCCTTTTTCAAATGGTCCCCTTAAATTCTCTAGGTCCCGATGGTATGCACCTATCTTTTTTCAAAAATTCTGGCATATTGTTGGTAGGGGCGTTACCACATGTGTGCTCAACCTCTTAAACTCTTTTATTATGCCATGGGGATTGAACTCCACCCATCTAGTATTAATTCATAAACATAAACATCCGGAGTTCCTTACACAATTTAGACCTATCAACCTATGCAATGTGATTAACAAGATTGCATCGAAAGCCATTGCTAATCGTTCGAAGGTTTTCTTAGATAAAATCATCTCGCCAATGCAATCAGCCTTTGTTCCTGGTCGACTCATTTATGATAATATCATGCTTGCTTTCGAACTTAATCATTTCCTCAATACCAAAACTCGAGGCAAAAGGGCTGGATGGCACTCAAACTCGACGTTAGGAAGGCTTATGACAAGGTTGTATGGTCTTTTCTGGAATAGGTAATGTCTAATTTAGGTTCGCCCCCATGTTTATTCGCGTCATTATGCTATGTGTGTTTCGGTCTTATGTTGGGTAACAAATAGTTTCGGTCTCTCATCACGGAGAGGGGCCTTCATCATGGGGACCCCTTCTCCCCTTACCTCTTTTTATTTTGTACAGAATTGTTTAGCTCCCTGTTACAGAATGCTGAACATGAGGGCCGAGTCCGGGGCATTGCAGTTTCGCCGAGGTGATCCCTCCATTTCTTATCTTCTTTTTATTAATGACACATTGATAATTTTTTAGGCCTCCCTAGTGACCTCCCAGGTTATAAGTGATGTCTTAGTAACGTACCGGGGCGCCTCGGGCCAAGAGATCAACTCTTCCAAATCCTCAATGGCTTTTAGCAGGAACACAAGAGAGGATCTTTGTGACCACATTGTAACCAAACTTACCATCGGAGAGAGAAAAAGATTGAGCTTTACCTTGATTTCCCTTCTAAGGTTGCTCGCTCTAAAAGGGATCTGTTTTCCACTATCCGGGACAGGATATGACACAAAATCTCTGCTTGGAACGAAAAGTTCCTCTCTCAAGCAGGTAAGGAGGTGCTGATTAAGTCCCTTCATTCAGGTTCTATCATCATATGCCATGGGGTGTTTCAACCTTCCAGTCACTCTATTGAAAGAAATTTAGGGTATGATATCTAGTTTCTGGTAGGGTAGCCGTGGCGAGCACAAAACGCATTGGATCTCTTAGGACCACCTGTGTGAGAGCAAGTTGGTTGGCGGACTGAGTTTTCGACAGCTCCATCTCTTTAATCTTGCAATGTTGGCCAAGCATATGTGACAAATTCTATGTCACCCCACAAACCTCCTTAGCTGAGTACTTCAGGCTAGGTACTTTCCCTCGAGAGATGTCTTTACAACTACTTTGGGAAGTCATCCATCCTTTACTTGGCGAAGTGTGATGCCTGCCCAGGATCTCTTTTGTGCAGTTCACATATCCATGCCTAGTTTAACCCTTAGCTACAGCAACTGTGCTCTTTTCGCCTTATTACTCCAGTTTAGACATTGCTCGACAGTCTTCGCATGTCCGAGTTGATCGATCCAGTTAGGGAGTATTGGGATGTTGAGAAGGTCCAACGTCTTTTTTGTCCAATAGACGGCGAAATCATCCTTGGTATACCCCTCAACCGGACTGACGAGCTTGACTTGCAGATATGGCATCGTTCTTGCAATGATCTCTTTTTAGTCCAGAGCACTTACCACCTAGTGTGCTTGCTTGTTGACAAACCGTGTTCTAGCTATGTTCAACACCATGAGCGCTCTTGGTGGGGGAAATGTTGGCAAGCTCGACTCCCAAGCAAGATTAAGGTGTTCATTTGGTGAGTTTGTCTAATGCCCTCCCAATAGGTTTGAATCTTTCTAAATGTATTCGTGGTTTTTCAACGGGTTGCCCTTTGTGCCAGTTTGATAATGAGGATATGCTTCATGTGTTGGGTACTTGTCCTTTTGTTCGTCAAGTGTGGGGGCTAGCCCCTCTCTCTATTGTTATACCCTCTACGGGGGCTAGCCCCTCTCTTATTGTTATACCCCTACTGACGAGCGTGATGTTTGCTTTGATTGCAAAATGTTTCAGCTCAACTTGTTGGACAAGAGTTTTGCCTTTTCTTATGTTTGTGTTGGTCCATCAGGTGGTGTAGAAACACTAAACTCATGCAAGAACATTGCTTGGATTCTCCCCAAGCTTTATGTTTCACCTCCAAGTCTTAGCTCCTTTATGTGCCAGAATTCGGCCGCTTCTCTGCCCCCTGAACCTGCTACCTCATGTTGGATTATGCGCCCTACTAGTTATGTTATGGTGAATCTAGATGGTGCTACGTCCAAAAAGGGACAAGAACTTTGTATGGGGGTGATTTCTTTAGGTCATGCATGCGAGTCTGTGGCTTGGCTTGCACGGATGTTCTCAAAATGGGAGATGGGGAGTTGGTAGAAGCTTTAGCGGCTTGTGAAGCTATAATGTTGGCTTGGCGTAAGGGTTGGTCGTTGATCATTACTAAAGGAGATTGCACCTCTAGATTCATAAGCTTTAGTCCCCTGTTCGTGATCTGTCGATGATTGGTCCAATTACTAGGGACATTCAGTAACTTGCTGCTAGTTTTCGTTCCTGTTCTTTCCTTTTGGTTAAATGTTCATGTAATGTCGTAGCTCACTTCTTAGCACAATCTGCTATTGCTTATATTGAGGGCGACAGTCTGGCCCCTCCTGCTGTTGCTTCTCTTGTAACCGCAGATGTTTTTTAGTAATGGGATTCCCTTTCTTCTCAATATATATATGTATATATTATTTGGCTTGGAATAGTTTGTAGATTAAGGATCCGTCTTCTTGATGTAGTCTCCAACTCAACTTTCGATTTATAGCAAAGTTTATTAATCTGAGGTTGGGTATACTCTGACCTCCAAATGTATTGACATACATACTTGTTCATTTTACAAGGCTAGTTTTTTTGTTTTCATTGGGTTTTGTTTAAAGTTTTTACATCATGTATTTATGCATCCAATGATATTACAATTGTTTTTTTTTTTTTTGAAAATGTTTATTGTGTATGTAGTTATGGTGCTTAATACATGTTATGCTAAAATAAGTGAGCCTGCAAAAGGATAAATATTTGGTATACTATATGAATATTTTTTCTTTCATGCTTTATGATGAGGTCAAAGAAATAGTTTTAGTTTTTCGTGTGAGTATTGAATTTGGTTAAAATAAAATACTTAATTTTGCCAACAAATAGTTTGCACAACTAAGTTGGAGAATGTTTGTAGCATAAAATTTAGGGATAAAGAAAACTTTAGTCCTTTATCTTTGTGACGAATTAATTTTGGTCTTCTAAGTTTGTCAATATTAGATTTAGTCCTTTATCTTTCAATTTGGCGTAAATCAGGTCCTTACCTTGTTTTATGACCCTTTTGCCCTTTCAAAGGAAATAGCTAGATAATCCATTTTCATGCTCTTAAAACGGCCCAACATGCTTACAAAATAAATTAAGACCCCATAAATTCATACCTTGCTTTGACCACTCTATTTTTGGGTATTCCAAGTCCTCGGTTTTACGGACTTCTTCCAACCACACTATCACAGCAGATGGTTCGCAGGAACTTGGTTCCTTCAATAACAAAACAGCACAGCCCTATTTCGTTTTCTACTTTAGGGTGTAAAAGGGACTCCAATATAGGGAATTAATAGAATTTTGGACAAATAGGTTGAACAGAAAGCCTAACATTTATTGAAAAAATATATAGAGAATATTACATAGATATTATTCTTCCGTTTGGAGGAGACAACTGGTTTAACCTCTCACGGTGTAGAGGACTTGACTTATTGGGGAAACCCCTATAAACTGGAAATTTAAAATACTACAGAAGCTTGAAGAATACTTAGAACTCTAATGCTTTGAAGAGTAGGAGAAGTTTTCTGATGTCCCCCTTTTGCTTCATTGCATCTTTATTTATAGGCGTCCGTGGACTTGAAATTCGGACTCTAAACTTGTTTTGTGATGACGTCATTGCGTTCGTCATCGCCTTGTGATTTCCAACTGTCAGTCATAATAGTTTGTCGGTCACATGATTTCCAGCTGGCTGCTTTGCTGACTATTGGCTTTTGTTGTTTTCTGCCGACAGTCTTATCCTCTCGATTTTTTACATCATTTAATTTTTACTTTTTTTGGTAAAAATTTTTCTCTTTCCCTCTTTCCCTTGTCTTGGTCTGGTTCGGGTTTGTTTTTTGTGACCCGAATCTTTGTGCCGATAAGGGGCTTTTCTTGTTTCTCGCAATAAGGGCACAAATGGTTATGCAATCGCCCAACATGCAACATGTTGCACGTTTTCATTCTTGTGGCTTCGGTCGCTGGCAGCTTATTTTCCCAAATTAACGTCCTCTTTTTCTCGAATAAGTTTTCTGCGAACTCAGTGCTTTTTCCCGTCATGGAATTTAACAGGAACGATCCATTCACTTTGTTTGAGAAGATTTTGAACGGATACTTGACTTTGTCCATCTCCGTGAGACAAACTTATAAACCCCAAGCTCTTCTAGTAGAGATACTATCTTCAGTAATGACCGATACCAAGGGAGCTTCACCTGAGGCAACTTTGATTTTGTTAAAAGCTACCATATATGGCCTCTACAGCTTCATGAAATGGAATGCTGGATGAGACTCCTTTCCTCTAGTTTCTGGAGCTACTAAAATTAATTTTATCTCCAGAATGTCGCCTCTCTTTAAGTGGGGGTTGTTTTGCCATGAATCAAAAAGACCGCCCCACTAATCCACTCCGGAAGTTTTGAGATTTACAGTATGAACTGAAGCAAGAGCTCCAAAATCATATCATTCTCGGACATCTTCTTGTTTAGACCCCTCTAACATCCAGACTCTGTTATATTTTTCGAATGTTTCAATAATGGTCTTGCCTGGGTTTACTCCTTTGTGGAAAATTAATTTTTTCCCCATACGCTGGTAGTCGTGCCAAGTAGAAGAAGATATTAACTCATTAGTATTAACCTTAGAGGTGCCTGTCATCGGCCTAAGGCTAATCTGTCCCTCTTTCACCCCGGAGGTGCTGGGTTGACTTGAATTAACAGGAGTTTGCACTTCCTGAGACTCAATTGTTGCCGTCTCACCAAAGTCTGGTGATGGCCTTGTGCAATCGGTACTTGAATCCGACGCTACAGGTCTAGAGCCCTGTACTCTAAAAGCATGATTTAGGTCATGCTCCCTCAACTCGTGAGTCATCCCCGAAGGTGGCGCCTTCCGAATTGGTTCTCGTAAGTCATCCCCGAAGGTCATTTTTTAAAAGCCTTCCAAACCGCAAAGAATTCTTTCTCATTGATGTGCCAAACTTTAGCTTGTTGTTCTGAGAACAATCCTCCTGTATATCTACAAGGTTCTTCCCCTGCAGTTGTCTTCTTCATGAGCATTGCTGCCCATGTGTAATCATTGGCATCTGTGTAGACTACCAATTCATCCTCGTCTTGCGGTATAGCAAGCTTTGGCAGGTTACTGCAAACCTGTTTCAACTCACGAACCCTTTTTGTGTGGATTTCTTCCCATTTCCAATTTGAACTCTCCGTTTCTTTCAAGAGTGGTCGGAATTCCTTTCTATATCTTACAAGATCCTTAATGAAGATACCTGCAAAATTAACAACTCCCAAGGAGCTCTGCAGCTGCTTCTTGCGGATTTTCTCCACAATATGCTCCTGTAGCTCAATCCCTGTTTCGTCAATAAGAATTCCTAGAAATTTAATTTTATTGCCAGTAATAGTAGCTTTCTTTTCAGAAAGTACTAAACCTTCTCTATGGCATGCATCGAAAAATATTTCAAAATGTTTAATATGTTCTTTCATATTTTTGGATGCAATTAGTATGTCGTCAATATAGACAAACATGAACTCAAAATAATGTTTGAAAAGATTATCCATTTTTTTTTGAAATATCTGAGGTGCATTAGCTAAACCCATTGGAAGCACATTCCAAATATATTGTCCCTGTGGTGTGGAGAATACAGTAAATTTCTTTAATTCATTCTTCATCTTAATCAGATAGAAACCAGATTTGCAATCGAATTTAGAAAACACTTTTCCTCCTTTAATGCAATCAATTAAGTGTTCTCTATTAGGAATGTAATGACCATCAAATTCTAATATCTTATTAATACCTTGATAGTTAATAACCAACCTAGGTTTACCTCTCTTAATCTCACCATGGTTTCTTACCAGAAATCCAGGGCTACTGTAGGTAGAGACTCCGGGTTCAATGAGTCCAAGACTGATATGCTCTTTGATTATCATCTGCATATCCTTCTTATCCTCCATGTTCATTTGGATAGATTTGTATCGAACATACTCGTATTTGCATTCATCTTTAACCTTCAAAGTAGCTTCGATCTTATTCCTATCCCACCAAGCCAGAGGATTTTCACTGAAGTTCCTCTGGATAAGCCTCTTGACATTCTCAAGAGAAAGCCTTCTCTCTTCGATGATGTCTAGCGATTTCATTTCCAGTAGTGCTTCTTTAAGGTTCAGAATTTCCTCCTCGGATTCCTTATAGAAGCTATCGCTGTCTAATAGTCCTTGCTGTCTGAAAGACAAAAGGACCTTACCAAATTTTCTCTTATCCTGCATTTTTGGATGAGTTAATCTGGCATCAAAATCACCACATTTGCTGCAAAAATTTATCGGCATTATCCTGTTATATGCATTTTCTCTTCGCAACACCTGTATCTCACTACCACAGTTAGTAATAAAGATTAACAGATTCCTCTGATTATCCTACATATATCTTACAAATGTTTGAATGAAATTGTTACCTAGCAAGATATCGGCACCTATATCATGAAAGTATATAAGAGGTGTTTTTACCCTAAACCAGGGTGATCCAAATGCTCCTCCAATCATGATTTTGGCTTCTCGTATTTCCTATTGAGTATCAGGATTTTTTGCGAAAAATCCCTTCCTGTGATAACGGGTAAGGTTTTCTTTGCTTCCTTAGGAAAAATTTCAGGCTTTGCCGTGCAAATTCCTGATCCTAAATCAATATATGCTGCAAAATATTCTGTCTTATATTGATCATACAATATACCAACAGATATGTATATGGAAAAGGGACTCGTCATTCAATCCTTATGGTAACACCATCAAGACTGAATTCCATTCCTTTACCTTTTCTTCCCCATTGTTTATGATTTTCGAGGAAACTTAACCCTAAAATCATACTCCCATTTTCTCGTCCTGCAACACCTACAACTAAAATTTCATAACCTGCTATTTCTAGCATGCCCCCACATTTTCCAACAACAGGTTGCTGCAAATGATATAAGTCATCACAAGGGAAATAATTCTCTTTCTTAGTGATGTCAAATATAACTTGTATTTCTCTCCATCCTTCAGGGCATCTAAGTTTTACGTTATCTACCATAATCTCTTGAGGAGTTAAAGTTTTTAATAACTCTTTCTCCTTTCCTTTGTAGCCTATAATCCTATCTTCTGAAAATGACATCCGACTACTAAACTCAATCCTAGAGCTAAGTGTCCAACCTAAGATTGGGTGATCTTTTATAATAATATCAACACCACCTATTCTAGGTATCCTAATAGGATCTAGTGTCATTACCTTGGCGAACTCCTTGAAAATTCTAGGAATCTCAATATACTCTTTCCTAAGAAACAAATCTGAATGATGCTGGCTTAATAAGCCTTCCTAGCCGGTGTGCAATAGCACCTTTTGAATCTCCGGCAAGGATGCTGGCTTTGGTATCTTCTGGGGTATTATCCCATTCAATCTTCACAGATCCCTCCAAGCTCAACTCCACAAGCTTTATAAAGTTTTCTTTGTCGAGCTCTAGGGTAGTTGCTGCAATCTTGATTGCTGCAACCCATTCGTCTATCAACGTCTCGGTATTTTGGAAATCGATAATATCCAGGTTCAGTATAGCGCCATATGCATGTAAGGGCTGGAGCATGGTCCTCGCCCAAGGTGTATTCTCCGGCACTTTCTTTGGATTTCTTCCTGGATTTTCCTTTAGCCTTGTTCCCACAAACGTTGGAGTGGCATTAGTGTGGAAATTCGCACTTTCTCTCATTGGTTGATCCTGTGGAGGATCATTAGAACATGTACTTCCCTCCGGTGGTGGTAGTGCTGGAGTGATCTCATTTGTTTGGATATTGACTAAATCCACGATCCCTAGTTGGGAAAAGGATTCTTGTAGATCTGATAGATCTGCTCTCGTTACCTCTATCATTTTATAGATCTGATAGATACAATAATCAGATCTTCTCTAGACTTTGACTTTGGAATCTCCGTGGCCTTCCTCTTCTGGTGTAGAAGAGGTACTGTTCCAAAGGCATCCCTGATTCGCTCATGTTTGGATCTAGATATCTTAGGGCTCTCTCGTTCGTTTCTCTTTAGATCTGTAATTTCTACCTTCAGATCTGTAAGACCCATGTGTAGATCGGGAAGGATCTTAAGGACCTTGTCCATCTTTTGGCTCAAAGATTCTATTTTCATAGGTATATGGATTAACCTATGTCCATAGTCTTGTACCGTCTTTTGGATCCTCTTCAGATCTTGAGAGATCTTTAATGTATCCGGATCGAGTTCCTTCCAATCAGTCATAATTTTTTGAACTGAAATTATGTAGGAATTTACCCGTTCCGCTTCTCCTGGTCGGGATGCTACCAATCACTTCAATGGAGCGTAGATGCCTCACTGCATTTCCTGGTAGCACTTGTCGAACTTCAAAATTTCTCAGCCATTCTTTTTCCTCTTCCAGCGTGAGAAGTCTTAGATCAATCCTCTTGGGACCGTTAAAACACTTGTCAAGAATTTCCATAAGAAATTCTCTTCTTTGTATTTCCAAAATCTGGAAATATTTTCTATTTTCACACTAATTCGAACATTCGTTCGGTTCCATTTTTCTCAAAGAGTCTCCCCCATTAGTGGATAAATAATACCAAAATGTAATATAATCATATTTTTCTTCAATAAACCTAGGCTCTGATACCATTCTAGGCGAGCATGGGTGAAAAAATAGAATTTTGATGTAAATGGACTAAAATAGCTCTTTTAAAACTGTTCAAGAGTAAAAATATCCAAAAATCTGTCTGTGGTCCCAATTTAAGCCATTATAAAATTTATCGGATTAAATTGAAAATACGCAAACTTAAAGGACTAAAATTAAACGTATGAAAACTTAAAGGACCAAATTGATCTTTCTCCCTAAATTTTACTTTGGTTCTAGATTTGTCTATAGATTTAAAAAACTATAATGCAATCATCTATAAAACATAATACAAGTATATGTGGCCCATATATACTATTAGCATTTCTTGACAAAAAATAAATAAATAAGGGGTGAGAGGCTCCCCTTGCCTTAAACCTTTTTTTAGTGTCATTTATTTGTCTATTTTCCATTTACTACGAGTTTATAAGAAACTATAGTTGTACAAGTTCCTATTCTCTGAAATGAATGTTTTGGGAAAATTAAAATTTTTGAAACTAAATTTTTAAAAATTCCATTCAAATTTGTCGTAATCATTTTGGATGTCAAGTTTAGGTGCCATATATATGTGTGTGTTTTCTATTTTGTTTCCTTCCTATTTGAGTGTAATTGCTTTTGGGTCATGAGGATGTTATATAAGGTCAATCTTTTAGGCACAAAGGCATTTTGGAATGGAGATATAATTTCTGGCATTAAAGGTCGCATCTGGTTTACTATTATATTCGTTATGATTTTATAAATTGCCTTGCATAAACTAATTGGTCGAAATGTGTGAGTAAGGATGGATTCGTCGTTTTGGTATGAGTAAAGCAGTTGTTTCATTTCTGGATTGAGTCAAGGTTCCAGTCAAGAATTGTTTTAACAAATTTTACTATGCGGTATTTTATAAGGAAAAAATGCAAGCAACCCTCTTGTGATATCGCAAATGAGCAAATTATACCCTTATAAAAGAATAAATAGCAATTTATCCCCTGTATTTTTTTAAATACAACAATGTATCCCCTTATAATTTTTAAAATGAAGCAATTTACCTTCCTATACATGGAGGTAAATTGCTTCATTTTAAAAAGTATAGGAGGATAAATTGTTATATTTTTTTCATAGGGGGATAATGTGCTCATTTTCAATATTATAGGGGCCAGGTGCATTGTTTGGGCTGATTTTTTAATGCTTTCTCAAATGTTTTCGAGTTATGTAATTGGGTTAGTTAATGAGTTATGGGCCTCTGTCTGTATTGCTAGGCAAATTTCATTAAATTCCCAAAAATTATTTAAATTATTTGAAAGGGCCGACGTGCTTCGAAAGTGGGCTTGTAGGATTTTCTTTATTTCTCTAGGATTATTTTCTCATTCATTATTTGTGTTTTTTATACACTCGATAAAGTATTGTCTTCTTCAATACTAGGATAAGTATGGTAGAATTTTGTATTTATAAAATCACCTTTGTTAATTCCAGTAAATGTCATTTAATCTTAAGAGCTTACTTAATTTGGTATTTTGCTTGGGTTTCATAAAATAAGGTGGTCTTTGTTATATGTGTGTTCATAGAGTAAACATGGTTTGTTGTATGTGTGTTCATTAAAGAGTAAATATTGTTAAGTTGTTCACTTAATGTTAATATTTATTCCTCTATATTTTCCGATATACTCTTTTTTTCAATTGAGGAAGAATGTTTTAAGTCTTGTAATTTAAATTGAAGCCAAAATATATTAAATTGTTATTATTGTGTATCCATGAATTACATACTACAGTGATATACGTTGGATGTTTAGTCCTTGAATTTTCAAACCTAAAAAATATATGTTGTTTTATAATTGTATTTGTAGTATTTAGAATGATTGGGAGTGTCAAACGTAGTAGCTATAATATGTGTGACTTTAGCGTCATGGATATGTATTTTTCCAATTCAAGTTAGCAATGCGAATGGGTGGGTGGGGAGCTATTAATTATTTTTTAATCTATTTTCTTTTTTATATTTGCTCTCTTTTCATTTGCACTTCTAACTCCCAACCCATTTCTTTCTCCACAATAGCAAGCAAAGGTAACTTTCTTCCTTAGTTAAATTTTGTTTCTTTTTCATTGGTATTCTTGCTTTGTATTTTGCCTCTTCTTTGGTTGAAATGTGGACAGTGGCACACCTGGCCGAAGGGGGGACACGACAAAGGTGGGGAGAGGGGCAAAGCGTGGCTTCGAGGTGGGGGGCGCAACGCCCCCTCCAACCCAAGGCCGAGCCTCGAGCTGGGGGAGGAGGCCGCCCCTCTGACCCAAGTGGAGCCCTGGGTTGGGGGGGCGCGACCCCCCTTTCAACTCGCAGTCGCGCCTTCGGAGGTTCAATAGCAGGGCTCGATAGAAGGGAAGTTGCGGGTTTTTCTTCGCTTGCCAAAAATGTTTTTGACATTTGGGGTGATATTCCTTCATATCTAGAAGGTTATTCGCCCGAACATATTGTCGCGATTATGAGTTTGCCTAAAAGCCCTTCTTTCGACTCAGGTGAGAATTTAGAGGATATGTCTGATTTTGAATTGAACTCAACAGGGTTTAGATGTAACGAATAATTTGATGAAATCGCATCTGGAGGTGAGGATGGGGAAGCCTATGTGGAGCGATGTGAGAGTGACGGTGAGGTCGTTAGTGAGGAAGAGGAAATTGAAAGTGAGGGGGAAGAGGTGGAAAGTGACAGTGAGGAGGCCGATGTCACCTAGGCGTTAGGCCGACCGACTGTAGTTGTGGCGTTGGGAGTTGATGGAAGGCGTTAGGCGTTCCTCGTTGTCACATTCCATGTTGTCGCGCGGTGGATATCGGTACTTGTGACAGTGTTTTGACTCGAGAGCAGCTTGACGTCATTCGCGAAACTTTTACGATGCCTTCCGCACACAAGTTTATTCTTTCCTCTCGGGGTCGGAGGATTAGGGATCCTCCAACTGGGTGTTTCACTGTTTATGCTACTTATTTCAATTGCGGATTTTCTATTCCGCCTCATCACTTACTTGTCAAGGTAATTCGGAGTTATGGTATTTGTGTCAGCCAACTTACGTCAAATTCGTTTATGTGTTTTGAGGGTTGGTGACATCGTCTTTAAGAGTTGGGGTTTCCGTTAACTCTAGAGAACTTTCACGCCCTATGGACTATCAGCCACGTGGCAGAGTTGTCTGCTTCTTCTGACGATGGGCAGTATTTTTCCTTCAGTCCACCGAAAGCTTGTAGGTTTTCAAACTGGTTAGTTTCCTCTAAAGGTCCTTGGAAGGAAAAAAAAATTTATGTAGAGATGATGGTTGGGGTTTGGTCTCGGAGTGGAGTAGCTCGCATATCAAGATTACTCATCATAAGGAGTTTGGAAAACCGTGTCAAGGGTTTATGAGCTGTAGGGCTGTTTAGCCGAATGATGGGCATCGCTCATTATTTTCCCTCTGGTATTCACTTGTAATTGTCATGTGGTGTTTAAATTTTTCACTATATCTTTTGCATGTTCTCTTTACGTGAGAGAACTTGATTTGGATCTCCTTGCCCTAAATTAATTCTTTGTGTGGTTTCAGGTAAGAAGCTTGAGAACGATGCCGTATATGGCTGAAAGGCGGCGATTAAGGACCAGAATAAATGCAACCAAGAGTTAGCACCACCACAAGTAGGGAGCTCCATATCTGTCGCTCCCCATGGGGTCTCCACTAGGACTGGCCACTCCGATTCTCTTCCTACTCCACCGATTGGTCCTCTCGTTCCCCAAAAAGGCAAAGAGGTGCTTCTTTCATGGCGGAGGGTAATGCTTGTGCTACGAAACGTGATGCTTGTGCTGAGGGAACGAGCCACGCAGGCCCCTCGTCCTATTGGAGCCGCACCCGAGGCCTCGTGAGTGAAGATGACTTAAGTCGGGTTGCGGACCTTTTGGAAGAGCAAATGGATGAGTTGCTGGCTGAGAACATGGCTCGGGTTTTTGCTTTGTATTTTTACTTATCCACTTCGTTTGATTTTGTTGGTTTTGAGTAGTTGTTTTATTTTTGTAGGCTCTTGTTGTGACAACAGCAGCAAAAAATCAATGAGCCGAACGACTGGCGAAGATGAGAAGTTTGGAGGTTGCTTTGGAGCAGCGAGAGAGTGATTTTTCCCGACTTGAGGAGGAGAGTGATGAGGCTTTTCAAAACATTACCTCTTGAGAGCGTCGATTTAAGTGAGAGATATCTACTTGGAGGAAATTTTTGGCCTCCGCCTCCGGTGTTGCTTTTATCGCTAAGACTCAAGAGGCATTCTCGAGGTTCCAGGAGTCTAAAGAGTTCGATATGATCTTAACTGATAGAATAACTCTTATTTATGATGATGCGTGAGAACGGCCTAATTGTTGAAGAGGACATTGTACTCCTTGATCCTGAGGTGTCGGAGGGTGAAAAGGAGGTGGAGGAAGTCGTCGTAGTTGAGCCCCCCAAGCTTAAAAGTTTCGCAGCTTTCCGTTTGTTACTTAGGATTTAATCTCGGCATGTAATCGGACTTTTTTATTTAGCATAAATTCAAATCTCGGCATGTAATCAACTTATGTTATTTAGGATGACTGTCTCGCCTCATATAGGGCGTTTTCATAAGTAGGCGGTTTGGACTCGTGATTGTAGTATTCTCTTTAATCGGCTTTTATGTTACTCACTTGTGTTATATCTTCCTGGGACGAGTTTGCATTACGCAAGTATTTTGATTGGGTGTTATCTCAATGGATGAATTTGCTCGAGTCCAGGAGTTGGATCTGTAGTAACTTCACTTAAGGAGGGAAAAATTCTCAAGGGTCAACGCCGCTGGGGGTGGATCTTAGTGGAATTTTGGTTAGGGGTCACAGGACAATTGGTAGGGGCCTCTTGAAAATCCACAAATCCCCTTATCAAAGAAATTTTCAACTACAATGGGAAAATAACTTCATTACTCGGGCGTGAATTACAAGAGCTCCATAAGGGGTCAATGGGGAGGGAATAAAAGTTACACTTCTACTTTACCCCCTATTACAAAACAAAGCCAAAAAATGAACTTTACCTACAAAGAGAACTTAACAGTAATACTTCTTGAGATTTGCGACGTTCCAAGTGTGAGGGATGTTCTTTCCGTCGAGTTGTTGCAACTTGTAAGCCCCCGCATTCACAACCTCTATCACCTTGTAAGGCCCTTCCCACTTCAAATCCAACTTCCCAACGGGACCAAAAAGCCTCGGCTTTCCGCATCACCAGATCTCCCACTTGAAAACTTCTCGGCCTGAATCTTCGTTGTACACCTTAACCATTCTGGTTTTGTACATAGCGGCCTGGACTGTGGCTCTTTCTTTGGCCTTTTCGACAAAGTCTAGGTTCATCCTCAATTCTTGCTCGTTGGAGTCCGGGTTGTATGTTTCACTCGCCAACTAAGTTCTCCTATTTCTGCTGGTGCTACGGTCTCTGTCCCATAAAATAGGTTGAATGGGGATTCTCCCTAGGGGTCCTCAGCGTTGTTCGATACGCCCATAAAACGCTAGGTAGCTCATCCACCCATACCCCCTTTGCGGTTCCCGATCGAGTTTTCCAGTGTTGAAGAATTGTCGGGTTGGTGATTTTCGTCTGTTCGTTTGCTTGGGAATTACTAACTGATGTGAAGAATTGTTTGATCACCAGCCCCTTGCACCAGTCCTTAAGTTTATTCACCGAAAACTGAGTCCCATTGTCAGATATTAGGGCATGGGGGATGCCAAAACGACATATGATGTTCTTCCACAGGAACTTGATCACTTCTTTCTCTGATATCTTGGCTAACGGCTCGGCTTCTACCCACTTTGTAAAATAGTCAACAGCGACGATCAAGAACTTTCTTTATCCTGCGGCTTCCAAAAAAGGCCCGACTAGATCTAAACCCCACTAATCAAAAGGGCAGGGACTTTCAAGGGTCTTCATTAGCATTGTTGGCTGGTGATTAATGTTTGATGGTTCTTGGCATGCCCGGTATCGCCTTACCAACTGAAGCGCGTCAGGGAGCAACGTTGGCCAAAAGAATCCCTGCCTTAGGGCTTTCCCCGCTAAGGCTTTTTCTCCAAGATGATTTCGGCAAATTCCATCATGTATCTCTTTTAGTACATAATTCCCCTCTTCAGGAGTTAGGCATTTTAGAAAGGGTTGCGAGGAACCACATTTGTATAATTCTCCATCGATCATGACAAAGCGTGATGCTTTTCTTCTCAAGGCCTTCGCCTCCTTTTGATTCTCTGGTATGGTCCCATCAATTAGGAATCTGATGATCCCTTTTTTCTAGCTCAAGGGGGTTAGGTCCGTGCACATAATCTCCTCTTGCTCTTCTATCGCGGCCCTTTCCAATGAGAGAAAAGTAATTCTTCTGTTTTGGATGCTTGCCATCGAGCTTGCTAACTTGGCTAGTTGGTCAGCCACGGCATTATTAGTTCTCGACACCTGAACAACAAAGGCTTCTTCGAATTTTTCAAGTAAATTTTTCGCTTTCAGAGAATAGTTGGCCATTGTTTCGTCTCGTGTCTCAAAGGATCTCTAGATTTGGTTAACCACCACATGTGAGTCGCTATAGATGACAATCTTTTTCACCTCGGAGGCTAAAGCTAACTTTCCCTTCTAATAATGCCTCGTATTCTGGTTCATTGTTCGACGAGGGATATTCCAATTTTATACCATACTCAAACTTGTCTCCTTGAGGGCTCTCTAGAACTATCTCAGCCCCACTTCCCGCCGGCGTGGATGATCCATCAACGTGCAGACTCCAGGAAGGCATAGAAATGCTCACCTCATCATATGCCAATTTGACGACGAAATCAACTAGCAGTTGCGCTTTAATCCCCAGCCTGGGGTGAAACTCAACGCCAAACTCACTTAACTCCACCACCACTTGACCATTCTTCCGGAAAGCTCCGGACTCGACAACACTTGCTCCAAAGGATGAGTTTTCAATACTATCACTTGGTGCGACTGAAAATAAGACCTCAACCTTCTGACTGCGATGACTAAAGAGAGGATTAGTTTTTCGATTTAGGAGTATCTGGATTCAGCCCCCTGCAATATCCTACTAACATAATACACCGAATGGTGCTCTCTATTTTCCTGACGCGCCAAAACTATGCTAACAACATTTTCAAAAATTGCCAAGTAGAGGTAGAGGGTTTCCCCGATTTTGGGTTTCGTCAATAAAGGCGGTGAAGACAAATACCTCTTTAGCTAGTTGAATGCTTCTTGGCTAGATTTGCTCCACTTAAACTTTGTTGTGCCGCGAAGGACCTTGAAGAAATGTAGGCCCTTATCTGTGTATTGCGAAATGAATTTATTCAGGGATGCCAATCTCCCCACAAGATTTTGTACCTCTTTGACCGACTTTGGTGGGGGCATGTTCATGATAGCGCTAATTTTCTCGGGGTTTGCTTCTATTCCCCTCTCGCATATAATGTACCCGAAAAATTCCCCCCCCCCACCCGAAAGATACACTTAGCGGGATTTCATTTCATGCCAAAAGCTTTCAATATTTGAAAGCACTTTTCTAGGTCCTTAACGTGATCTTGCTCTTTCACACTCTTAACCAGCATGTCATCTATATAGACCTTAATATTTCGACCAATCTGGTTTTTAAATATGTGATTGACAAGTCATTGATATGTCGCTCCTGCATTGTTCAGGTCGAATGACATGCCATTGTAACAGAAGATCCCTTGGTTCGTGACAAAACTTATATTTTCTTGATCTTCTACGGCCAACGGAATTTGATTGTAGCCTTGATACGCGTGTAAAAAGCTCAACATTTCACATCCGGAGGTGGAGTCAACCAAAATGTTAATTCGCAGGAGGGGAAAGGGATGTTTTGGACATGCCTTGTTCAAATATGTGAAGTCAATACAGAGGCGCCATTTTCTGTTTAGCTTCGGGGCCAAGACAACATTAGATGACCAATCGGGGTATTGTACCGGGCGTACGTGTTTGGCTTTGAGCAGTTTATCCACTTCCGCTTTTATCGCTTGATTTCTTTCTAGCCCGAATATCCTTTTTTTCTGCTTTATAGGTTTTGCGTCGGGATTTACATTGAGCTGGTGAGTGATAACATCAAGTGAAATCCCATAGAAATCTGTTATGCTCCATGCAAACACTTCCTCATTTTCCATCAAAAATCGAGTTAAGCTGTCTTCAGTGGACGGGCACATTGCCATGCCTATCTTCGTTGTCTTCTCGCCGTCTGCGGAGAGATTGATCACCATCAACTCTTCCACGGCTTCAACTCTTTTCTCCCCATATATTCCTCCTAAGAGCTCTTCTGGGGCGTCTCTTATCCCATGCCTCCTATCAGTCATCTCTTCCTTTGTTTTTTCATCGGCCACTTCATTCAGTTTCTCACGCGATCTTTTAAGGTTATTCACGTAGCATTCTCTTGCCATTCTTTCATCTCCCATAGCCCCCTCCCCCCCCCCCCCCCCCCCACGCTGTCAGCTGAGAAATTTAAGTTTCAGGTGGAAAGTAGACGCTATCACTAGGAAGAGGTTTAAGCTCGGTCTCCCCAAGATAACGTTGTAGGAGGATGGAGCCTTCACCATGAGGAACTCTACCAATTTGGTGGACCTCTTCGGATAAGACCCGAGGGATAATGGTAACGTCACCTCCCCTACTAGTTTGATCATTTGCCACAAAAACCTGTGAGTGGGGTGTTACCTTCCGAAGTAGTGCATTATGAATCCCCAATTAGACATATGCGTAATGGAATATAATATCCGCTGAACTCCCACTATCCACCAAAATCTTTTTGACCCAAAAGTTGGAGATCGTGGCCTAAATGACCAGGGCGTCGTTGTTTTGATTCCTCGTTGGGTCCAAGTTTTGCCGGTTGAATGTAATCTCATCGCCTTGTTTCGAACTAATATTATGAATTTGAATAGGGGTTTGCCGATGGTTTCCCCTAGTTGCTCGGGTGAGAGCCTTTCTTACATTAAGGAGCTTGTAGGGAATCGGGCCACCCAAAATCTCGGCGATAACCCCTGCTGTAGGGAGCTTGTCGCCGTTTTTAGTTTGTGTGGATGTTAGGTCCCGAGGTTGGGGATTCGACCCTTGGTTGACGTACTCTTTCAAGTATCCGCGCTGAATCAGCTTTTCTATCTCATTTTTCAAGTGATGGCACTCCTCTGTCGTATGTCCTCTATCTTAGTGGAAACGACAATATTTGTTGGATTTGAGCCTCTTAGGGTTATCTTTCATTTTTCTTGGCCATTGATTGATTAGTCCTTTTTGCTCAACTACAACTAATATCTCCTCTCTAGGAGCGTTCAAGGGGGTACAGTGAGCGAACCCCGCTGGAGGTACATGCTTACGTTTCTCTTTCTTTTTCGGTACTTTTTCCTCTTCCCGGCCCTTCTTTTCACCGCTAAGGGAAGGATCCAAAGCATTAGATTCCTCAATTCGGATGTATTTCTGGGAGCGCACGAGTAACTCTTCCATAGTGCTAGGACACTTTTCGGCTATGCACTCCTTGAATCTTCCCGGTAGTAGGTTCTGTTGGATAATACTAGCTAATAACTCATGATTAACATGGGAAACTTCATGCACTGCATCCATAAATCTTTGCATGTAGTCTCTCAAAGTCTCGCCCTCCTTTTGGTAGATGGTGAATAGAAGCCATTTTCAAAATTTTTTTGTTCATGGATAAGTGATGCAAGAAACGTTGAACCAACTGCTCGAGGCTGAAAATAGTTCTAGGGGCAGTTTCTTGAACTAGGCTAATGCGCGTTTTGAGAGTGTAGAGCAGAAGACCTTGCAGTAAGCGGCATCACTCAGATCATACCAATCAATCTTGGCATAAAATTTGTTTAAGTAGTTCTTGTAGGTCAGTTGTCTTATCATATTCCGATAGATTACCTTAAGGCTTGTTGGGAGCACTTCGGCTAGAATGTTCGGGGCAAAATGGCTACGTCTTGGAGGGGCTACGACCAATGGCAAGTAGGAATCCTCGGGTCCCCTAGGTGGTGGGGTAGCTGAAGATTCTCAATTGTAGAGGTTTTGATCTTGAGTCTGTGCAACTTCAGGTTTAGAGATACTATTGTTCACTTCTTTCCGCCTCTACTACTCCTCTGGAGCCGAGGATAATTCTCGACTTCTGCAAGGGGAAGGAAGGGGCGGATTCGCGGGTTGTTGTGCTACAAATTGGGCCACGACTTGTGCCGCTGCTCAAGTAGATGAGTAGTGAATCAGGGCTTACAAAGCTTCGAGTGTCAGTTGGATCATCGATTTTTGGGCTGGAGCTTCCGAGCGGAGCGCTCTCCCAGGGGGCGCGGGCGAAGATTGTCCACGTGGCGGGGGGATCTCCCCATTGAGGGGTACTTGCTCATGAGTTAGGGGAGTTACCTCCTGGAGTGGCGAATGTTCGCGAGGCGGGTATTGTTCCGCCCGTTTCACTTGAGCTTCGCGGGTCACGTCCAAATCAGGGATGTTATGAGCTCGAGACCTGGTTTGCATACTCAGTGTCGAGGCAATCCTTCCCACAGAGCGCCAATGATGTGGTTGAGATTTTTACAAAAGGATGAAATGAAAATTTTACCCACGACACGATAGCTCACCAAGTGAAAATACAATCTTTGAGGAGATTTCTTGGTAAGTATGGTTACAATTAATGAATATTAGATGTGTTAAAAAGTAATATTTTTGGTATTTATGGTAGTGTTGGAAGTTATATTGTGTGATGGATTGCATGTTCTTACATGTGCCTCATATATGTTAAATTACTTTTTTACCCTTGCAGGTGAATTATTTTATCAATATACATCAGATATGTTCCCCAAGTAAAGCAAGGAATTCAACGCGGGCTGATCCTCTACAGTTCTAACATATTAACTTTATGGTTGAGTTAGGAAATGAGGTTAGGCTAAAGTGTTCTTTTTGTGCTACCTCTATCGTTGTATGTCTTGAAGTTGGATTTCCATGGAAAATGTGAGGTGTCATACGTAATGGTTTCAATGAAGGGAGTGGGTCATCCCAAAAATGAGGCGGAAGCATAAAAAATACAATAAATCAAAGAGTTCAAAACCCGATCAAAGGGTGTTTTCTTAATTTTTTTTGGGGCATTCGATGTAAAGTATGCAGTTTAAACAATATACAAAATCATAATCATGCATACTAGACTCATGGATGAAATCAAAGAACAAAGGATGTGTAATCCTAAATCAAACTGTTATTGTAGCACCCTCTAACGCTACTAGAGCTATATTTTCCCTAAACGTCATACTTAAAGTAATCCCTGTGTTTATATATATAAACGTGCATAATCATCTAATCAATATGCATACGTCATCAACGTCATAATAGGCATAATCAACCCACAACACCATATATCCATATCAAACATCACAAGTAATCCCCACGTTTGCGTCCTCTCTCTATACAAACAAAATGTGATTTGTACTTTAACTGACAAAGAGAAGAAAACTGCATACTGGCCCGACCTGCCTGAGTATAGCGCATAGACCTACTCTTCAACAGTCAGACACCTCAAAGTCTACTCCTGAAAGAAAATATCAGTAGGGGAGTGAGTCTGCCACTCAGTAAGCAAATAACCAGCCTTATCTATATATGTATACCATATATAACCTCAAAAAAGATAAATAGGCAAGATGCATAGAATATATAGTCAATTTGCTTCCACATAATCATCTTTATTATACCACATAGCTATCTCGCAATAAGATAATCAAATTAAACTTCCTTTTTCCTAGTTTGCTTACCAGAAGGTGATATTGTGTTTTTTCCGTCCACTCAATCTCACCGTTATATAAATTTAAGTGAATCCCCTTGACAGTCGGCTCATCAATCTCATTTCGCATCATAGCTCTTTTATTTCGCATCATAGCTCTTTTATTTCGCATCACAGCTCTTTCAATTCGCATCACAGCTCTTTTATATCGCAACATCGCTCTTTTCATATCGCATCAAAGCTCTTTTCATTTCGTTTCTTTCTCATATCGCATCAAAGCTCTTTTCATTTCATTTCGCCTTATAGGCTTTTCAACACATCAAGGGGTATTCACGCCACAATTATATTCAATTTCCACCATTCCCTCATTTTCACATATCACCATTCTTGTAAGCAACTAGTAACGTAAAATAATAATCAACATATTCTCATTTTCAGGCATCCACAACACATCAAACAACAAACATAATATTTCAACGTATTTTTTCATTCCACGTACAAAATATCGTCAATCAAATCAAATCATTCACCACTCATATATTTTCAGATAAATCAATGTCAGCATGAACCACAAAGTCATATAATAGTAATACCACAAATAAAGAGAACATAAATAGATAATACTAATTATTTACTTACCTCGACCTTACAACGCCTTTATCTATTCAATAGGTAGTGGTTTGGTCTTTTCACTTTACCCCCGTATCCTATAATGAGTTATACCACATACAGTTAATATATCGAGAATATAATAATTTTTTTTAAATACAATATTAAATATTATTCGTACAATTTCTAATAATTCTTTAATATTCCACTTCTATCGAAGTACAAATCTTCATTTTTCCTCTTTATTAACATACCATTTATTAAATATAATTTTTCGAATATTTCTATGAATTTTCTATGAATTTCTTGCTATTATACACTTTAATTACATACAATACGTAGAATTGCGTATTTGGTTGACAATTCCGATGGAACTGTATAAATTAGCTATAGTAATATTT
The DNA here is from genome assembly GCF_000512975.1 of Sesamum indicum. Classification (NCBI taxonomy): domain Eukaryota; kingdom Viridiplantae; phylum Streptophyta; class Magnoliopsida; order Lamiales; family Pedaliaceae; genus Sesamum; species Sesamum indicum. The sequence continues at coordinate 10,116,708 of NC_026153.1, forward strand.
AAATCTAATAAATTTAATGATCTAACTAACCAACGATATCATTTTTATATCCGATTTGATATTTAATCCAATACTATTTTAAATAGCCAAACTCGTAAAATATTTCGATTAAATAGTACATCGCTTAATATAAACAACATTTAATAAACGAACTAATGAAATAATATAAATTAATAAAAATTAAAATAAAAACTTACCTCCGTTGTGAATCGTCGAACAGATAAGGAAATTGCAGATTTGATAAATATCAAATTGTGATAATTTGACTCACATATATATATATATGTAGGGGGTGGGGCGGTGGGTGATGGCCCACCCCCAATCTTATTTCTTTCCTTCTCTTTTTTGTTTCTTTTCTCTTTCTTCTATATATATATATGTATGTATATATATTATTTACTAATATATATCATTTACATATATATATAATATTATTATTTTATTTATTTAATTAGACTTTTCTCAAAATGCCCATCACGTCCCTCCTAATTCACTAATTAATATAATTTGCTCTCAAATATTATAACAAGCTTCAATTTAACCCGTTCAAACTTTATTATATTCCAATTATGGAACATAATTTATTTACTAATTAACCAAATTTCCAAAAAGTTATCAATTAATCCCCGAATTATGTATTATAATTTTTGGGGTGTTACAGTTATCTCTTATTCTTTCTTGATCAACTACACGCGTTTGGTTTCCTCTCCAATTTTGTACACATTCTAGATCTCAAAGTAGAGATCTTCTGGGAATATCTACCCCATATTGGGAATAAGTTTAATCCTCTTATTAGAGAAGATTAAACATTAAAAGAAAACAAATCTAAAGTATTACACTATTAATTCGTGTAATCCTTTTTATCATCTCAAGTTCTTCAAGTGATCTTAGATCAAAGAAGAACTATAAAGTGGGAGAGAGAGAGAGAGAGAAGAGAGAGAGAGAGAGAGAGAGAGAGAGAGTTTGTGGTGTATAGAGGGTGCTTTGTCGTGCTTCTTTTTATTTTTTTGGAGGGAGAGTGAGAATGAATCCAGTCATTCAAATTCCATCCCCCCAATCAAACAACTCAGCGAACTCCTCTTTTTATGTAGGGAGGAGTCAAATCCTCATTTCCTTATATGGAAGTCAATTAGATCCCTTGAGACCTATTTTAGTGGATGGGCCTCGTTTTAAATAAATTAAACCAAGCCGAAAAGTCCATATATTTTAAACTAAATTCAATTTAATTTAAAACCCAACTAAACATTCTCCAATATCATATAATCCAATCAAAGACATAAGCCAAACTCCTTTAATTAACAAATTCAATTTAATAATTAAAGTAAGCTCAATTAATTTATTGGGATACCTATTCAATGGAGTATTCCACATATAAATAATTTAATTACTTATACTCTCCAAAATACATTCAATCCAATTAAATTAATTCTCATCTTCCAAAATTAATTTCAAATTAATTTCTTCACCTCCTCGGTGATTTGTGTGTGACTCTTTAAGTTCATCTAAACAAGATATGGGCTTGTACCCAATACAGTTGAACAATTAAATTCAATTTAGTTGATCGCTCCTGATTAACTATTAACCTAGAATGCTCGTCACCATGGTGGTTGTCTAGCAACGATCCATGGCACTAAAGACTAGTTGAATATTAGGGTGAATATTTAAGCTCTCAAGTTCTATATGGGTACAGTCCTTCTATCTACCATCTCTCGGTCTTAGTTTAGGGTATGGAATTAGGTTTGGTTCCCATTTTAGTCTAGGCATCTATGCTCCATATTAGAAACTGTGTTTGCTCTATTGTTTGACATATGAAACCATTTTCTATTCAACCAATCACTGCGGCCACAACTTCGAAGAGCATGAATGCATCTGATATTGATAGGGGATGGATCCTCGTCTTGGAAGCCAGCATCCTCACTACACATTCTGACTGTACTGGACAAGGCTTATAATGATCATATTCGTGACAAGATCCCCTCTCGTTAGATCCAAGATACAGTCATTGTGTGTATGTGACTGCCATAATCTCTCAAGTGCAAAGACTACTCCCATACTACTAGAGTTGAAAATTCCAACCATACCGACCAAGCCTCTAAAGCTTCCATATGACGATCCCCACGAGTCAATTCAATCAGCTGACCTTCTTGTCAACTAACCCACCCAAATTGCATAAATGTCCAACGTTTGTTGCCGATGAAACACGACACTCATCCAGTTATTGCAATAGTTTTGTGAAGTCTCTTTAGGACTCTCAATTATCAGTCTCGAGGTCTTCGACTTGGAACGTTTCAGACCAACCATCAGAAGTTGGTTTGACGGCCGACATCCAATTCAATTTTTATGTATGTTTTCAGTTTGTAAATAAATCGTCAAGCCATCTCGGTCCAAGGGCTAAAGCTAAAATACAATGAATAAGTTTCGAGTTTATGTGAAAAATTTCATAATAATTATAAAGGAAAAAATGCAAGCAACCCCTTGTCATATCGTAAATGTGCATTATTCCAGATACTTTTCTATAATTTTAAATTGTTCAATATGAATTTTTTTTGGTAATTTTACTAATTATATTAATACTAAACTAATTAGTAGTTTATACTTATAACAATAAATTAAAATATCATACTATAATTTGGTATATTTATAACATAGTATGCATTATGCAATCTATTTTATTATTTATACATTTATGTAAAAATTTGGTGATTTCCATAATTTAATCTAATCATAATAAAAACAAATTAGCTCGAGCTTGAACTGTAATGGCTCATCGACCCTCGAGAGCTCGACTCTTTTAGTCCCCTAGTAGTGAATATGTTTACCAAGATCCAATAGCATTATACAATTTCAAAGGATCTTAATTAGGCTTCATTAAATTACTTGCTAGTATTTATTTATTTATTTTTCTTGATCTAGGCTTATTGCACTGAATCTGTTATATGAGAATTTTATCGTTTATGGCTGATACTTTGGTCTGTCGAGGGGATGCTTAGCATTGCAACTTGTTGTATTGTACCTCTGTTCTCCTTTTACTTAATGAAATTTACATTTATCGAATCTGTTATATGTGATGGCAAGACCCATATTACAATACCGTGCCATCTAGCCCAAAAAATATTTTGACCATTAACTCCCATTTCAGACAACGATTTTTTGTTTGCAAATTAAGAACTTCTACTTTGAAGAATCAAGAAAAATGGAGGTTTGTGTCCAAAAGCTGGTGAATGCTTACTACTAAAAGATGAGGAGATTCATCTCTTTCTTTGGATATCCATTCGACTTTTTTCTTATTGTTTTTTGCTCGACTATCTTTGTTTTTGCATTGTTGTAATTATTTTTTGTTATTTTACAGATTTGATAGTGGTTTCCGAAACCATTCTCCTAAAACTTTACTCACTTTGCTGAAAATGGTTGACAACCTTCCTCCTATTATCCAAGACTCCTCACCACAACACATAAGATCAATTGGGTTTTCAAAAATGTGAAGCAAACTTTCTTACATAAACTTCTTATAATGAGCTTTGTGTAAGAAATGACAATTATGAGGAAACAAACCTGACCTCTACGTTCTTTGTTCCACAAGCTAAGATCGTGTCGTACAAGTGTTACCTTCTTTGGTGAAGACAACAGTTTTATGTGAAACTAAAGTAGTTGCTTTTTAAAAATCATATGCACCACCGGTCAACAAAGCATTGTTTTCAGATGTCCACTTGATTGCGTTATAGAGTCAAGCAAAGACTCCGAACAAGGGAGTAAACGAGAGAAAAAGACATAATAGAAATATATTGCAGCGTTTCTTTTTCTTCATGATTGAATTCTAATAATTAACTATATCAAAGCCTATAATTCAGGCATCAACATTTAATAGAGAATTCAAACAGACGGGCCTAGGCATAGAAGAGCATTTGGAGGTTTTCTTGTGATCCAAGATGGAGGTCGAGGTCTCTTCAAGTGTTGGAAATATTGGACAGAAGCATGTTGGAATTATTGGACAATAGCAAGCTAAACTACGCGTGGGATGAACTCTGTTGCTGTTGCTTGTTTTTGTACAGAAATCCAGAGCTAGAATACGCGCGTTTTCATATTACGTTTGTTCTACTGTTTTTTCTTTACGCCTTTATTAGTTAAGTTGCTGACTGGTATGCCCATTTGGCGCTGACGTGTATTACTGATTAGTTCAATTAGTTACAGGTTGTTATGTTTTCTTTTCATCATCCTCTTTGTTATGTATTTAAAAGGAGCTATAAGTTGCATTGTTGATATATGAAAAGAACTTCATTCATTCTGATAATGGCGTTCATATTCTGTAATTTGCTTTTTTCTTCATTTCAATTCCTCAACATGGTATTAGAGCCTTCCATGTGAAGGTCTCTTGATATCTCCATCTATAAACAGTGGATATCTCCATCTCTGCCATGGCAACGACAGAGTACAGTAATCCTCTTGGAAACGATGCCACATCGCGTGGTATTCCTGATCCAAAGTTTATGCAATTGTAGTCATCGGATCACCCTGGAATGGTGATGGTGTCAGCTTTGCTCATGGCAATAATTATTTTGCCTGCAGCAGAGCAATTAAAAGAGCTCTCACTACTAAAATGAAGGTCGATTTCATTAACGAAACAACTGTTCGTCCTCCAATCAATACAGACGAATTTAAGAGGTGGAATCGTATTGACTCCATGGTCACCACCTGGATACTTAATCGCATGACAAAAGAATTGGCAGAATCATTTATGTACGTTGGTTCATCACGAGAACTATGGGTCGAGTTAGAAGCTCGCTATGGTGAGAGTAATAGTGCTTTAATCTACCAATTGCAAGGAGAAATTGGGCAAGTAACACAAGGTAATATATCTGTAACTGAGTACTACACAAAATTGAAATGTTTATGGGATGAGCTTATGTGTTTGGCGCCTATGCCAAAATGTGTCTGCACAAACTGCACCTGTGGTATAAACAAAGCCATAGCTGATATGGTGGCTTCGAATAAATTAATACAGTTTTTGGTTGGTCTTAATTCTATGTATGAACAAGCAGGCAGTCAGATACTGCTACTGGAACCTTTGCCTACAGTTACCAAGGCCTACTCCATGCTCATTAGGATGGAGAAACAAATGCAAATGAGCTTAGGCAGCATGGAAACAAATAGTGGTGCTGCATTCCAGGTTAAAGGACAGAGTTACAAGAAGAAACCAATGACTGATAAGTGACATTTGATCTGTGATCATTGTCAAAAACCAGGGCATATGGACGATTCGTGCTTCAGGTTACATGGTATACCGGACTGGTATAAAAATGGGAGAACGGAGGAAGAAAGTCATGGGAAAGGGAAGAGGTTACAGTGCCATGGTATCTGATGATTCGATTAAGAAATCAGTTGAAGGAAATTACTCAAACATCACTGAACTCATAAGGCAGGAGATGAAGAAGTTTATGCTTGGAGAAACACCATCAGATCCTCTTCAAGTTAATTTTGCACAACTCGACAACTTTGCAGGTAGTTGTGCTAATTCAGCCTCTTTGATTTCTAGTACTTGGATTATAGATAGTGGAGCCACTAATCACATTTGTGCAGATGCTCGTCTATTCTGTTCTTATGCCGAGCTCTCTAATACTTTAACCATTCACCTCCCTAATGGTCACTCTCAAATAGTCACTCATATAGGTTCTATACAGCTCACTCCTAATATCAAACTCACTCGTGTTCTTCACATACCTGCATTTTCTGTTAATCTGCTCTCAGTTAGGCAGCTGTGTGCTTCCTCATCCATTCAGTTTACATTTCTAACCTCTACTTGCATTATGTAGGACCTGGAGAGTAATAAAGTCCTTGTCATAGCTCATTTGAAACGGAATCTTTACATTCTTGAATGCAGTATTGTACCTTTGAGATCAGATTGTAGCTCACATTCTTGTACTGCCAACATGAATCAATTTACTCTCCGGCACCAACGGCTTGGACACTTATCCAATAACTCATTGAAATATATTACAGAATTGCCTCAATTGGATTGTACACTGAAACCTTGTGAAGTTTGTCCACTTGCCAAAATGCATAAGTTGCCTTTTGATTCCAGTAAAATACGAACTGGTTATGTTTTTTCTCTTGTACACCTTGATATCTGTGGGCCTTTAATTTTTTTTGCTTCATAAAATATCCTTGTTATAATTTCTATTTGCATAATCTTTATACAATTTATTGCTTTATATAATTTTTTGTTATATTCATTGTATATTTAGATCTTTATATTTCATTACATGGTTTCAAATATGGTTGTTATATTCAAATTATTCTTGGTTTATGATATCCTGGTACTAAATGGTATTAGAGCAATGCTACTCTTGGATATATACATATATAGAAATTCATAATTTGTGAATCGGACTTCAACAGGTTGCAAGTCGGCTTACTTGACTTATTTGTACCGCGATAAATCGTTGTCTGATCTGAAAGAGCAAAGTATGAAGATTTAATATTATGGATAAATTCATAAGAAGCATGAATTTTGGAGTCTCTTCATCAGGGGACAACTAAGAGAATTCGAATATAATTAGCACAGGAGAAACATGTTGGAAGATAGAGATCTATTTGACTGAAAACCGCTAAAAATTAATACTATAGAAATTTATAAGAAGTCATTTAAGTCAACATACACTATAAAGACAGAAGAACAAGTTTTACCTTTAGTATCTGATCAACAAACATTACATCTGTTTTCAAAATCTTCTATTATTAAACATATTAAGAATGGTTATAAATTTCTGCATATTGGTCATGTTCAAATTGCTATAAAACCTTTAACAAGAGAAAGATTAGACACTAGTGTGTTTCTTACTTTAAGAGATTGTAGACACCTAGATTTTTATGATTCCTCACTTGGTTTAGTAGAAACAAGCCTTTGTAATGGTCCAACTTATTTCAATTCTTTTCCAAATTTTACCATTTCTCTTAATGATCCTCATATTTTGAATATTCTCACCTTAAATGTAAAAAACGACAATTATAAAATGAAGTTAGGATTTCATATTTATGAAATATTCTATAGGCTACATTATAAAATTACTAATACTGGCCTAGATATTCAAGCCATATCCCACAGTAAGTCACCAGGTCAAACAGGATTTTGAAAAATAAATAGAGCAAAATCTAATCTTTTAGTTCCAAAAACTATAGAATGGAAAAATGTCACTTTACCAGAAACATGGAATCTACCACCCGGATCAATTCCCCCTATTCAGCCCATAGAAAATTCAGAAATTGACCAAATTACCCAACATCCTGATGGATCCATAGGAGTTAAATTTTGTAGACAAATTTCATTAAAAACGAATAGGACTTCCTACTCTCATCCTATCACCCCTTCCAAACACTCAACTTCAGAAACAATTAGACCTACACCTCAAAATTTCAAGGAATAAGAATAGATCAAAATCTTGCACAACCAATATATCAAGATTATGAGGAAACAGGATCCCCCAATTCTGCACCATCACAAATTCTTACAATTACCAAAAAATTTTTAATTGATAAAGAATTTCTAAAAAATGACTTTCTTTCTGAAGAAAATATTTCTAATAGAAAATGGTTCATGAGTAATTTTTCTAAACCCCAAAGAGCAAATATCATATTTGAATGGTATGAGTATATGTCCTACACTAAACAAAATATTCCATTTTTCTCCTACTTATTCCAAACATATGGAGAAGATAAATTAGCGGTCATCCAAAAAACTCTCAAAAAATGGACAAAGCTTGTTGGGTCAATAATCTCCAGCGAACATCCACCATTAGAGGAATCGGGTATCTCCATAAAAGGCCAAGTCATCAAGTGTCTTCCAATAAGTGAAACATCCACCAATGAGGTAAGTACTGTTCAGATTTAACAAAGTAATTTTTCAAATTTAATCCTCCATTCTATAGGAAAACAATTAGATCGAATAGAAAACAAGATTATAGAAACTTTAGAAAAAAAAAGAGCCCTCATCCTCTTCCTTAATAACTTCTAAAGATCAAACTCTTCATATTACTCTAATAACCTTCCTTTCCAAATTTCTGATTCGATACCAAAATTAAATCCAGAAAAATCCATTCTTTTAGGAATCCAAGAGAGACTAAGAGAGCTAGGTAAAGACAAAGTTATAAATACAATTGAACAAAACCATGAAGATTCTGATAATGAACAAATTCCTAATTCTATTAACCCTGTTCAACATTTATTACCTTATAAAAATTATTATAAACCAACTTCCCATGACCTAAAAATAGAAGAAGTCCAAAATTTTAGGTCTTTTAATGGAAATTCAATATATGAATAGAATTCAGATGCATTGTCTGAATATCAAATTGTTAACCTATGTAAACAAATGGTTATGATATCAAATATTTACAAAGAAAGAGCAGGATTAATAGATGAAAATGCTGCCAAAAATCTTATATTAGGATTCAATGGTCAATTAAAAGGTTGGTGGGATAATACTATAACTCATGAAGCCAAAACTCAAATTCTTTTAAGTGTTAAAAGAGATTCTGAAGGAAATATTATTAATAACGATGAAGGAAGACCCATTTCTAATGCAATATCTTCTCTAATATATACAACTATTATTCATTTTATTGGAAATCCTCAAATATATCAAGAAAGAAATACAGAATTTTTACAAAATTTAAAGTGTAGAAAACTCCATGATTTTAGATGGTATAAAGATGTCTTTTTATCCAAAATTTATAAAAGAAATTATGCAGATAGTTATTTCTGAAAAGAAAAGTTTGTTTCAAGATTACCAAAATCATTTTCATAAAAAGTCTGTGAAAAAATTAAAGAAAAATACGAAAATATTGCATCACTTTCTAATGGAGAAATAATAAATCACGTTAATATAGTAGGATTACAATTATGCAATGATTTTACCTTAAAAGCCCAATTAAAGAAACAAAATCTTACTACAAGAAAAGAGTTAGGAAGTTGGTGTGAGCAATTCAGATTTCAAAAAATAAGGTCACCATCATCATCATCAAAGTCATAGATCATCAAAGAAAACTCCTTTTAAATCCCCTACTAAACCCTCTTCTAAACCTAATTTCCAAAGAAAAAAGTTTTTAAAGAAAAAATATTCTAGTGTCCCTAATTCCCTTATATGTCATAGATGCCAAAAACCAGGTCATTATGCCAGTAGCTGTAGAATGCGAAAGAAAATTTATGAATTAAGTCTAGGAGAAAAATTAACAAATCAATTATTAAGAATCCTAGATGAAGAATATTTTAAAATATTTAAAATTAAAAATTCTAGTCTAGAAGAACAACTAGATCAAATCCAAATAGATGAAGGATATTCCTCCTCAGAAGAAGAATCCCAAACCTCTAATTTTGAAGATAATAATGAATGTACTAGTTGCTCACCAGAATTATGTCTTTGTAATAAACAAATAGCTACCTTAACTAACCAATTTTCGTTAATCTTATATCTTATTGACAAAATCCAAAATCCTGAAGATAAAAAAAATTACCTTCATAAACTTCAAAAATTAATTTCAAATGAAAATCCTCAAAAAACAAAACCCACTCTTTAAACAGATTTCTCAGAAATCATGAATATGTTTGATTCTTCTAATTCTAAAGTCTCAATATCTGACCTAAAATATGAAGTTAGACAATTAAAAAACGAAGTTAAAACTTTAAAAGAAAACCATGATCAATTACAACAAGAAATTTTAATCATAAAACTTCAAAATCAAATTTTCAAAGAAAATTTCAATAAAATATCTCCATCTAAAGTCTTTGAAGAAGAAGAATCTTTTGTTAATATCATCTCTAGAATTGCTTATCAAAAATGGTATGTAAAAATTAATTTAGTTATTGAAGATTTTAAATTAACTACCATCGCTTTAATGGATTCGGGAGCAGACATGAATTGTATTCAAAAAAGATTAATCCCCACTAAATATTTTAAAGAAACTAAAGAAAAATTCTCAGCTGCTAATTCAACTAGTTTTAAGATTAATTTCAAACTTTCAAAAGCCCATGTTTGTAATAATGGAATTTGTTTCAAAATTAGTTTTGTGCTAGTTAAAGATCTTAATACTCCAATAATTTTAGGAAATCCTTTTCTTCAAATGCTTTATCCAATTAGTGTAAGTTTTGAAGGGATTAGGACCAAAGTAATGGGAAAAGATATCTTATTTCAATTTCAATTTTCTGTAACCCAAAGAGATATTAAAGTAGTCCAAGATACTTTTATATTTCAAGAAATTAGTAATCAAGAAAAAAAAATTCTCTTTTTAAAAGACGGAATTTCTCACAAGAAAATAGAAGAACAAATTTCTGCACCTTTCACCCAAAAGAAAATTCTTGAATTTCAAAATCAATTGCAAAGTCAAGTTTGTTCAGAATTACCAAATGCATTTTGTGAAAGAAAAAAGTATGTTATTACTCTCCCTTATGAAAAAGATTTTGACGAAAGACAAATTCCTACTAAAGTGAGGCCAATTCAAGTGAACCAAGAATTACTGCAATATTGCAAAAATGAAATTCAAGATCTTCTAAATAAAAAATTAATTCGCCCTTCAGAGTCTCCTTGGTCTTGTCCAGCTTTTTACGTCCAGAAAAATGCAGAATTAGAAAGAGGGACACCCAGGTTAGTTATAAATTACAAATCTTTAAATAAAACATTAAGATGGATTAGGTATCCCATACCTAATAAGACAGATCTTCTTAAAAGACTTTATAATGCAAAAATATTTTCTAAATTTGATATGAAATTAGGATTCTGGCAAATTCAAATTGATGAAAACGATAGATATAAAACATCTTTTACTCTCCTTTTGCCCAATTTGAGTGGAATGTTATGCCATTTGGGTTAAAAAATGGTCCTTCAGAATTCCAAAAAATTATGAATGACATTTTGACTCCATATCTTTCACTATTGTTTATATTGATGATGTCTTCAGTGAAAATATGGAAAAACACTGGAAACATCTACAAATATTTCTTAAACTAATTAAAGATATGGCTTAGTTGTATCAGCTCCCAAAATAAAACTCTTCCAAACTAATATTAGATTTTTAGGACATTAAATCCATCAGCGAACCATTGTCCCATTTCAAAGATCTCTAACTTTTGGAGAAAATTTTCCAAACCAAATTTTAGATAAAACTCAATTACAAAGATTCTTAGGAAGCCTAAATTATGTTCAGATTTCTACCTAAATTTAGACAAATCTGTAAACCATTATATGAAAGATTAAAAACTCCACCACCTCCTTGGACTCAAATTCATACAGATTTAGTAAAAAAATTAAAAATAGAAATTAAAGAAATCCCTTGTCTAACTATATGACATCCAACTGCACCAAAAATTATACAAACAAATGCATCTGAACTAGGATATGGAGGTATTCTTAGTCAAATTATTAATAATAAAGAAACAATAGTAAGATATTATTCTGGAATTTGAAAAACTACAGCTCAGAAAAGTTATCCTACAATAAGAAAAAAAATATTATCTATTGTCTTATGCATTTCTAAATTCCAAGATGATTTATTAAATCAGAAATTTCTTTTAAAAATTGATTGTCGAGCTGCAAAAGATGTACGTACAAAAGATGTTAAAAATTTAGTTTCAAAACAAATTTTTGCCAGATGGATCTGTATTTGATTTTGATATTGAATATATTAAGGGAGCTCACAATCACATTCCTGACTATTTGACAAGAGAATTTTTGCAGGGATGTCAAAATCAAGTGAATAATCAAAGCTAAAGGTAAGCCCTTCAGCAAAATGAACAACCCAAATTCTCAAATTAGAATATCCTTCTCTAACACCATAGAAGACCCAATTAAAACCCCAAAATCTTCAAATCTTGAAACCACAAAGTCCTCAAAATCCAAAACTATTATCGGTTTTGCTCCCATCTCTCCAACCAGAAACACAAAGTCTCACCCAGATAACCTTAAAAACACTATCATTACCACAAATTGTCATCTAAATTACCAATAGATTTACCCCGTTGGGGAAACCAATTCCTCTTGCCCCTTCCAAACTCACTCAAACTTACAAGGATATAGCAGAGATTTCTACTGCTAGACCTACCAGTTCCCAATCCAATTCACCAATCTCCCCATATTTTGAGAAAGTAGATTTTCACCTCGATTGTATAATTGAGGATAAATGGATTAACGAACAAACTCAAGATAATCCTGTTCTAATGGCAACCATGGTCCTTGATGAAAACCATAACAGGATTTACGAAGATCCTCTCAAAACCCAACAATTCTATGAAGACATTCTTGTCTCAACCAGATCTATTTTTATCCAAAATATGCCCCCCAAAGGAGCCCCAACCAACTTCTCATAAATTGGCTACAGAAAAATTTTCATAAATTCCATTCTCTCTTTGTCCGACTAGGGAAAAAGTCCCTATGAGCTCAAAAATATTCCAAATAAAAAATATCCATTGATTTCCTATTGGGATTACATCAAAGCCTTTCAACATTTCCTTCTTAGACAAAATGAGAAAAATACCATGTTTTTCTATTTTCTTTTCGATACCAAGATTTCTCCAGAAAAAATTCCAAATTGGTTCATCAGATGGTGGTATTATTTCGGTCCAGAACCACAAATTCTTCCGAAACCAGTCCAAAAAGCATTCAAATTCTTTACAAAAAATTTCAAGATCAGTATGTTTCCAGGACAACACCTTCCTAATTTACTCAAATTTTACATTCAATTTAATCTGACCTGGATTCTGAAACTCGAACCTCAATTCAAACCCATCCAAATTGATGAAGACATAATTATATTTTCCCTGGGAAAGAAATGTGCGTAAAATGGTGGGACAAAATTAACACGAAAACTTTTGAACAAATAACAATTTAGGAATGGTTCAAACAAAATCCCACAATATGCAAGACATTAACAATTCTTGGTAAAGAGATTAAATCGGAGCAAGAACAATTTCTACTGAGAAAAAACAATTTGTCAGCAAGAGTTGCCAAAGCAACAACCACGAAGGAAATGCAAAAAATTCTTGAAAAAATACAAAGTGACAAAGTAGACTCTCCATCGTCAATTCATCTTGGAGACGAAAATGAAGATGATTGTTTTGGTATTTTTAGTCCAATTCCATAATTGTTTTGGTATTTTTAGTCCAATTTAGTTTGATGTAACAAATTCCATTGATGTAACAATTCCATGCAAAATTGAGAATGATGTAACAATGATGTAATAATAATGCAAAAAAAATTCAAAAATAAAAAATTTGAAAATTCATTTCAGCTATTTCATTTCAGCTTTTGTAGCCCACTAGCTGCATTATGGAAGCTTGAAAGACATCCACAGTTAGAAAAATAATTCAAGTGCATGATGGATGAGAAGATCAATCATTTCTTCATTTCTATAAATAGAAGCAATTGTAGGAGAAAAAATCACAACTTATCTTTGAGAGCTTTTCTCACACACACTCACTAGCATTTTGCTTCTTCCAAGTTCTTTCTCTCGTTCTTCTTCTAGTTCTTCTTCATTCAGTTCTTCTTTCATATTACATAAATCGGATGTCTTGAATAATTAATATTTCTGTACATCCAATTGTTCTGTAAATTCTTTGTATTCAAATTCTGATATTTAAGTAAGTTTTCTTCTACTCATAATTGTCTTCAATTTCTGCTTCATAAAATATCCTTGTTATAATTTCTATTTGCATAATCTTTATATAATTTTTTGTTATATTCATTGTATATTTAGATCTTTATATTTCCTTACATGGTGTCAAATATGGTTGTTATATTCAAATTATTCTTGGTTTGTGATATCCTGGTTCTAAATGGTATCAGAGCCATGCAACTCTTGGTTATATCCATATATAGAAATTCATAATTTGTGAATCGGACTTCGACACGTTGTAAGTCGGCTTACTTGATTTATTTGTGCTACTCTTGGATAGAACCATTGTATGCACATGACTGCTGTGATTCCTCAAATCCGAAAACTACTTCGTTCTATCGGAGTCGTTGATCCTTACAGACCAAACCTCTATGGCTTCCATATGATGATCCCCGCGAGTCAGTTCAATCAGTTGACCACCTTGTTGACTGACCCACTGAAATTGCATAGATGTCCAATGTCTATCGCTGATGAAATACGATACTCATCTAATGAATGCAATACTCAGTCCAAGTCTCGGTAGGACTCTCGATGCCTAGTCTCGAGATTCTCGACTTGAAACATTTCAGATCAATCCTAAAAAATTGGTTTCATAGCCGCAATTCAATACGCAGCCCAACTACATAGGTTATAAAGTGGTCTGTGGGCATTTGTTGTGACGTCAAAGCAGTGCTTGATGTAATTTAGTAAGCACAACAAACACATGCATCAAAGACGAATACTTACCATATTCACTGGAACAATATTGCTTAAATATAGATCGCTTGAATGGTTTTCAAAATCGCCGCCAATCTAATTAGCTTTTGGTCACCTATTCCAACAGTTTCAAATCAGAGCAAGGTCCTCTTGAGCTTGATATACTAAGGCCTTATTTACTGAGTTTGATTGGGCGGGATATCCCAAGCAATCCTGCCCTGTGGTCCATTTACTTTTTATTAGTCGAGCCACTGATTATGGTTGTTGGCCCGATATATATACGGATTGAAGGCTGATTTTAATCAGCGCAACACACTATGGATAGTAATCCATGGATGGCACAACATTAGGCTGAGTTATTCTATTCGCCTAATTTGACCTCAATCTATTAGTTGCAATATCATATATGCCCCTTAATTTCCAAGAAATTACTTGACATTTTTGTCTAGTGCAATAAATGCACCTGACAGCTTTTTGGCTAAACAAAATGGTCTTCCTCTCTTTTCCATTACCGTCTTCTTCCTCTTTCAGTTGCTCCATGTGTGGGTTATGGTGAAAACATTAGGGTTCCATTGAGATGTGAAAAATTAAAAATAAGATTCTTTGGCGCAATAGTGAATTATTTTATGTTCAATTTCTAAGCGGCCCGAATTTTATTTCAATGTATAAATAATTAGAGTTATTTTTCCTTTATGCTCTAGTTATTATGTGGAACATAAATACAGTGTTTAAGTGTGTAGCTTATGTTCATAATTTGAAAAAAAAAAATAACTCATCAGAAGGTAGACATTTATTTTAAAAAATCTTATTCAGATTGTGAGAGTTTTAAAAATGGTGTTAAATGCTACATAAAGTAGATTTGAATCATTAACAATGCTCTTGTACTTTCAAACTAAGTTTGAAGAATAAATGGAAGAGAGAGAAAAAGTCATGTCAAGTGATAATTACTTTTATCTTAAATGTGGCCAAAATTGTAAATATAGATTTTAATCATAGAGTTATACTTTTACATAAACAGGTGATTGCAATAGTCATGCATGCAATTGAATCCAAATTAACAAGAAGTAAATATGTGGGGTTAGTCCTATCCTACCTTATCACAAATATAATCAAAAGTTAATCTAAATGTCCGTTATCCCGAACATGGTAGTAAACATGGCTTCAGCTAATAGTATAATCAAGTATCTTATACTATATACACTTTATCTCTAGCAAGCTCTAGCTTAAACCATCTTGTGGTATAGTGTGTATTCGACGTAAATGAGATCTCATTAGTTTTTGTATGTGCACACTGTTGGAGGAGAAGAGCTTGAATAAAGTCTTTAAATCGGAAAGGTAAAATTTCGTGATTATATTTTTGTCACTCTTTATTTCAATAGCCACCTATTTTATTTCAAACTTCTTTTATGTTTGTTGAGTGTCGAACACCCGAAATTAAATGATTAGTTTCCTTTTGGTTTAGAATTTAAATATACTTATTTTCATGCTTCCTTGCTATCTAGTCCCGGGCATACCAATTCTTTCATCGGTGGGTTCGCTATGAATGCTATAAAAGTCAGATTTTATGGGAGGTCTCTATTTGGGGATAGTTTCATGCAAAGTGATGGTTTCATGTTCGGTTGTACATGTATTTATAGACTGAGTGTTATTTGGACTTGATTGTGTAGATTTGACGTTTACGGGATTTGTATATTGGTTGGGTGGGGGTTATTTTCGAGCTTATATTTTTCTCTTCTTGAATGCATATGCATATTAAAATTGCATTCGACACTGCTTGTTGCAGGCTTAGATGTATATGATAGTTTGCTTTTTGGCTCGCCTGCTGTCAATAAGCATTACATTAGTTGTTGGATTGTACAAAATTGTGGATGTTTGTTTGTCTTGTATGAATTATGTTTGGGTTTGTGAGTTGATAGTTTCATCTTTAAGTTTTTAATAACATTAGTTGACTTTTTGACTTCAGTTGTGCTGCCCACGCGTTAGAGAAATGTGCCTTGGTTATTTGATACTTGTTCCTTGTACAAGTGACTTATTGTTGAGGAATTCTATGCCGCCTTCAATTTTACTGGGTTTGTGCTTGTTGTTGGATTTTCATTATGGAATTATTCCAAGGAATTATAGGGATTGTGAGTTGGCATGGCAACTTCCTTGATTTGCCTCTGATGTTTGTTTAATTATCCAACAGTTTTTATTGTAGGTGTACTGCTCATGTTTTGATGTTGTTAGTGCATGTTGTGTTGGCTTGGAGTTTCAAAGAAAGCTTAATGATTGTTGCGAGTATTTCTCTGTTGTTGTTGTTGTTGAATTTTCTGGTGTTATCGGTGTGCTTGTTGTTATTATAGTAGCTGTGGTATTTGGCATGTCATGGTGGGCTTTAATTATGTATTTTGCTTTGTTGAAGTTCATGTCCAATTAATCACACTCCTAATTGTAGGGGTTTTTGAGTTCATACTTTATTCTATGAGAGTGATTGCTGATGAGGAGGGTTGGGATTAAAGGTTTAGTGATATCTAATACGACACAAATTCTTGCAAATTGATTTCCTCTTGTTGTTGGTTATTAGCATTCATTTTAATGGATCTGCTTGTCTCGAGAGTTATTTGGTATGAAGATCATAGTATTCAATAGAACGTGTAGGAAGTTGGCCAAAATATACATGTGTTTTCGGATTTGGTTGGTAAAATTGGGCATCAGTATTGTATTGCAAGGTATTGTTGTTAGAAATAGTGACTAAAAAGCCAATTGGATTGCAGTTCTGGGAACCATTTAGCAATCTTTATGAATGTGATATTATTTTGATGAATGTAGTAAGCATTCATCTGTGGTACCATGTGTTTGTTATGCTTACTATTTACATTGAACGGTGTTTTAACGTCATAACAAATGCCCACAGACCAATTGAATAACCTATGCAGTTGGGTTGCGCATTGGATGGAAGCTATGGAACCAACTTTTGAGGGTTGGTCTGAAACGTTCCAAGTCGAGGACCTCGAAATTGGGCATCGAGAGTCCTATAGAGACTTGCACTAAGTATTGCATTCATTGGATTAACGTTGTGTCTCATCGGCGACAGTCGTGGGATGTCTATCCAATTTTAGTGGATTATTGACAATGTTGTTAACTGATCAAACTGACTCGCGATAATCATCATATGGAAGCCTTGGAGGCTTGATCGATATGACTTGAATTCCTGGCTCATATAGTACAGGATTAGTCCTTAAACTTGAGGAATCATGGCAGTCGCATGCATATGATGGCTATATCTTGAATCTGGCGACAGATGACTGTGTCTTCAATGTGGTCATTATAAACCTTGTCCAGTGTAATCGGATTATGTATTGAGGACAATGGATTTCAAAACAGAATCTGTCCCTTATCAGTATATGATGGATATATCTCTTATGCGCTCTGAGATGGTTTAGACTCTTTAAGTCTATGACCATAGCGATTGGTCGAGTAAAAAATGGTTTCCTTTGTCGATCAATAAAATAAATACATCTCAAGTATTCAGCATAGTTACCTGGTCCAAGATGGGAACCGACACTCAATTCTATGCCCTGGATTAAGGCCTGGAGATGGTCGATGGAAGGACCGTACCTGCATGGAACTCGAGAGCCTAAATATTCACGCCAACATTCATCTAGTTTCTAGTGCCATGGACCGTTGATCGACGGCCACCCATGGTGACATATGTTTCCAATTAATGGTTAACTTACAATAATTAATTAAATTAAATTAAATTAATTATTTGAATTGGACATAATGCTCAAGTCTAACCGACGGTGAACCTAAAGAGTCACACATAAATCACTATGGAATTAGTGAAATTAATTTGGAATTAAATTAAGAAGAAACGAATTAATTTAATTAAATTAATTCAAGGAGAATATATAAATGATTAAATCATTTATTTAATAATCCATTTGATGGATGGCTCAAGAATTAATTAATTGAATTAATTAATTTTGGACTTAACACCTTTAAATTAATTAGATTAATTTATTAGGTTTGGCTTAGTTAATTGATTAGATCAATTAATTAGTGTTTGGACTTAGATTCATTTAATTGGATTAAATAAATCTATGGAGTCTGTTGAGTTAAAATTAATTTAATTAAGGCAAAATATCACTTTTGGTCCCATTAGATAGGGTCATTCTCACTTTTGGTCCCCCGCTTTACGTGTTCAACACTTGTAGTCCCAAAACTCTAATTTTTTAACACCTTTAGTCCCACTCCGTTAAAAACTGACAGAAACAGCACGTGACGGTATGGTCAATGTTGGTCAACGGCAAAATATCACTTTTGATCCCACTAGATAGGGTCATTCTCACTTTTGGTCCCACGCTTTACGTGTTCAAGACTTGTAGTCCCAAAATCCTAATTTTTTAACACCTTTAGTCCCACTAGGTTGGGTTTGATTTAATTTGATTAAATCAAACCCGATGCATTCTTGAAGTCCAAGCCTATTTGAGGGAGGTTGGAGCAAGTGACGAAGGAGTTGAAACTCCTCACTATGTTGAACATAATGGAGTGGTTATTTCATCATGGTTGGAGGTTATATGCATATTGTGTACAGGTTGCCTTGGAGGCAAACTTGGTAGTTATTAAATTTTGAATTTAATTGTACGTAATATACAAAACTACACACATATCCAAGATAACCACAACTTGAGCCACGAGATTTGCTCCTTTTCTCGCTCAAAAATATTCTCATTTTTGTTCTATATTGAATTGGATTCAAGTTAGAACATAAAACAATCCAAAAACACTAAACAATAGTGCTAGTTTGGAGTTGTTTTTCTTTTTTTTCTTTTTCCTTCTATCTATCAATAGAAAAAGAACTATATCTATTTTATTTTGTGGTGTGGACAACTTAGAGGAATTCTAGTTTGAATTCTCAAGTGAACGGAATGGGAGAACGTATAGGAAACAATGCACGTTGTTGCTCAACTATAGAAACAAAAAGGTAAAGTTTCATGTTTTGAATCTATGCTTTTTGTTTAATCCTCTAGCTACTTATCTAGCATGTTTATATGTTGATTGTTATGTTTTGACAAACACCGAACACCCAAGAATTTCAAAGAGAAACACCCCTTTGAATCGTTTTAATATTTTTTTTATTTCACGCTTCCATCGCATTCTCGGCCCATACTGGTTCTTTCAAGTGTGAGGTACCATGTTCCTCCGACTAGTGTTAGGAAGTAGTCGTTGGGGTTAGTGACTCGATGATATAGCAACCTTCACCTAGGTTCTTATGTGTGCTATAATCTTGTTGGGTTGTCCACTAGGTTATGTATAGGTCTTTTCAGGCCAATTATTTGTATTATAACCGCTTTTCTCCATGGTTCCTGTAGACTGTCTAATTGTGTGTGTGGTAGTTGAATTTCTAGTAACTTAGAATGCAATTTACCCCTTGTGATATTGTAAATGAGCAAATTACCCCCTATTATAAAAAAAAATAACAATTTCGCCCCTCTATGCTTTTTAAAATAAAGCAATTTACTTCTCTATTAATGGAGGTAAATTACTTCATTTTAAAAAAAATATATGGGAGTACATTACTACATTTTAAAAAACATAGATAGCTAATTTTTTTTTTCATAGGGATATTTTGCTCATTTGCAATGTTACAAGGGGGTTGCTTGCATTTTTTTTCATTGTATGTATATCTTGGTCTCCTGCTTCCAAGTTGTTAATTTCATGAAGGCAATAGAGATGTTGTGTATGCTCAATTAATTTTTACTTGTAGGCTGAAATACTTAAAATCCCCTTGTGTTTTAAAAAGTAAGCCACCCCCCTCCAATCGTTGTTTTGAAAATAGTTTAAAAACCCCTTCCTATTTTATTTTAGTCAGCTCACTTGCCCTTTTTCCAAAGTAGCATTAACGGCGTTACATTTTCTTCCTATCCAACTATTATACCCTTGAATTAGTTGCTGACTTTTGACTACTACAGTCAAAGAGTAAATTGAAGAGAGAAAAAAAGTTATAAAGAGAAGATAGAAATTACTTAAAGTAGAAAAATTAGGGATTATTTGAGAGGGTGAAATCAAAGGGTTTTGATCGAAAAACTTGATTTTGTTTACCTAAATGGATCAAAAATACCAATTTTAAGGTTTGTAGATTAGATTTGGGGTTTGTATTCGAGGAGGAAGTGGAGCTTCATAGAGGCTGTTCGTGTTCTTAAAGAAGAATCGGCAAGTTTAATTTTTTTTGTTTTTTGTTTGTTTCAGAAAATTGTTGTTCTTCTTATAGTTTTGTGATTTTTGTTTGAAAACAGATAGAGTGTTTATTTAAATTGATATGGGTGTTTACTGTTTAATATTTTTTTGTGTATTCTGTTGTCTACTGGTTGTTTCTCCCCTGTATATTGTTGTTTAATATTTTTCTTTTGTGTATTTTGGTCCCCCCACCCAGTTTTTGTGTATTACTGTTTACTGTTGATTGTTTGTTTTTGTATTGTTTTTACTGCTGCAAATGTTTAGATATGCTTTATTGTTAAATTTCTATGGTTAATCATAGAAATATTTACAATTTTTGTAGTAATTTATTGTTAATTTTATGTGTTATGGCTAAGTTAGTTTCTTAATTAATTTGCATAGAATGGTTTTTGGAGACTACCAGACTTTTTTGTAAGGTAAGGTGGGGTTATAGAATGGGTCCAACCATTAGATATGTTGGGGGTATAAGGTCTTTTTTCCAGGAGTTGATAAAGAAATATTATTCTATGATAATCGAATAACAATATACAATAAAGTTCGAGACAAGGGTAGTAATGTAGTATATTATTCACTTCCTCAACAAACATTACAAATTTCTACAAGATTTTAGAAGGGGATGAGGGTATTAGAGTGTTATTAAGAGACTATAAAAGCTGAATCATTATATCAATTCACATTGAAGAAAAGGTAGGTCCCTTGTTATCTTTAGATGTCAGTGGTAATATTTTTAATTTTGAAGAACCTGTGTCACTGTTACAATACAGTGTTGAGGGTGCAGGGGATGAGGAAGGGATTGAGGCTGAGAATGAGGGTGTAGTGGTTGAGGAAGGAGCTGAAGAAGGGACTCAGGCTGAGAATGAGGATGTAGAGTTTGAGGAAGGGATTGATGATGAGGGGGTAGATGCTGAGGCTGGGAATGTTGAGGAAGGGGCTGAGGCTGTAGAGGGGGAGGAAGTAAGGGATAAGACAGGGGTGTTATGGGGAGACTATGTTGATTGGGGTGAGGTATAGGGAGATTTTCAGACTGGGGTAGAGGGTGAGGTAGGAACTGAGGTTGAGAATGAAGTGCAAAATGATGAGTCCGAATCAAATTCTGATTCATCATTAGTTTCTGATTGCTCTTCATGGATATTAGAGGACTTAGAGGATCATTGGGATGATGATATTTTCACTAGTAGACCTGAAAACTATACAAGAAAAATGCTAAAAACTCTAAGGTGTTTAATGAGAAAAAACAAAATAAGGGAAGTAAGAGCAGCAAAATAAGAGGGGTAAAGGGAGTAGTAGGGCAGATAGACAATGGTTTAGTGATTGTGAGAATGAAAACTTAAAATCTGTCAGGGGGTCTGATGATGAGGGGGACGGTGTCCAGTGCGGATGAGTGGATGAATATGCGTGAAGTAGACTTGGCAGTGGGAATGAAGTTTGAGACAAGAGCCAAATTTAGGGATGTGACAAACAATAAGTTCAAATATAATCAACAACAATATCTTTTAAATAAATGGGCATAAAATAGTCTTTAATTAATTAAGTTTATTTTAGAAGTAATTTGTTCTCAAACACTGAGAGTGTTTGCACAAACTTCATAAAAGCGCTTTTCAACATATGGTTTCAAAAAAATACTTTTGAGGTATTTGGGATGTAGACTTCTACTTCTAAAATTACTAAGAAAGCGCTTTTAGGCCAAAAGCTAAAAGCACCATGGGAAGTGTTTCTACCTGCTTTGATTTTTTTGTAAATAAATTCAACTTTATTTTTACTAATTACCCTCATTATAATAATTTTAATTCAAATTATTATATTTTAATTTATTTTTATAATTTCATATTTAAAGTTGATATTGAAAATTTTCAATAATTCAAATAATTTAGCAATGATCAAATTTACACTTTCACATATTAAATATTTTAGAATTTATATATTTTATATGGTATACTATCTAATTATATTTTATCATCAATAAATATAAATGTCTATGGTTAATTAATAAAATGATATTTTTTACAATCATATAAGTTTAATTATTCTGTATGAATCAACAATTATCTTACTTAATGGAAATATATTAATTTAAACATTCACTCTTTTTATTAATATTTTAAAAAAATTAAATATGAAATATTTTGATTGAAATAAAATTTATTATTTTTTGTGAAAAATTAATTATTATTGACAAACAACAAATGAAAATATAAGAAAAAAAGTATCCTTTCACAAATTGGTCAAAATGATCATTAATCAATTAAGTTTGTTTTAGAAATGATTTTTTCCAGTACAATATTCAATTGAGCTTTTGCTTTCTTTTCATTTTTTTGACAAACAATACCCACTTTTGATTTTGTTATAATTTTCAACTTTTTCTACAAAAGTCACTTTTCTAGAATTAGAAAATTTTGCACAAATGGGACCAAAATAATCTTTAATCAATTAAGTTTGCTTTAGAAGTGATTTTTTCCCAAACAATATTCAATTTCGCTTTTGCTTGCATTTCGTTTTTTTCTTTAAAATACTATCCACTTTTGATTTTTCTACAACTTTCAACTTTTTCTACAAAAGTCACTTTTCTAGAATTAGAAACTTTTGCAAATATTCCCATTATCCAATTTAGCTTTTGTCTGCTTTTCACATTTTGAGAGATAATTATACTCCCCTCACTTGAGGTTTGATTTAATTACACGTAAATTCATATAGTTTGAAAAATTATATTTAGCACTCCTGAGGTTTGCTTTCATATAACAAATAAGTCCCTTCATTAACTAAAACTCAATGAATTTGCTAATATTAATAAAAAAAAAAGAAAAAAAACAAAATTCAGGATAAGAATTTATATCTACCTTTGATTTAATTGTTACTGATTTTATTATAGGTCGAATAAATTTTTTTATGATCAAATTATCCTTATTCGTCCTCACACGTTAATGTGTGTGAGGAGGTATATCTTCACCATTATAAGGGTAGTGTAGTTGAAAAAAGTTTGTTTGACCCGCAATAAGTCAGTAATAAGTTAATTAAGGGCAAATATCAATTTATATTTATTTTTTTATTAATATCAAAAAATTCAGTGAATTTTTACTGACAGGTGGATCTATTTGTTAGACGGGAGCAAATTTCAAATATGCTAGATGCAATTTTCTAAATTATAGGTGGTTTACGTGTAATTATACCAACCCTCAGAGAAGAAAAGTGTAACTATCCCCCTTTTTTTTTTTTTTATCAAAAACTACTCATTTTTAATTCTCCTATAATTTTCAACTTTTTCTTTATAAAAATCACTTTTTTAAAAATAAAAATTTTCACATACACTCCCCACATGAAGGATTTTTCTATCCCATCGCCAT
This sequence comes from Sesamum indicum, assembly GCF_000512975.1. Lineage (NCBI taxonomy): Eukaryota > Viridiplantae > Streptophyta > Magnoliopsida > Lamiales > Pedaliaceae > Sesamum > Sesamum indicum. Next base: position 10,140,613 of record NC_026153.1, read on the forward strand.
CTGCATTAATTGAAAATATTTTTTGTAAAAGCTGAAATTCGGATCTGTAGACGTGGACCAGTTTACCTGCCCCATTTGTCATTCCTATTTTGAGCCCTAGGAACAAGTGATACTGGAACAAGGCCCTAAAGGGAATATTAGGCCCAAACATGAAACAATTGTGTGATTGTGTAAGCTACGCTACAGAATAAAGAAGCCCAGCGGCCCAACCTTAACCCTTCACTCAGTGATCAGATTCTCGAAGTAGAATCCGCCATTGCTGAAAAGCTCCGCACCGAGCGGAATCAACACTCTGCAGTCCTCACCTGAGTGAAAATGGGAAGCAGGTTGGGAAGAAGAGTCGTGAATTTTGCGAACCTCCCTATAAAACTCCTCATGCCGTCATCTTTTTCCAATATTACCGAAATTGCGCTCAAAACCATCCCCTCTGCTTCCAAGGTGCAAACTTCAATTTCGAGAACTTGTGTTTTGTATTCAGAAAAATCGTTTGTTTCGTTTTGTTTCTTTTTGGTTTGGTTTGGTTTGGTTGGTTTGTTTATGGTGTTTTGTTTTCTCGAGTTGAATTGCAGATAGAGATAAAGAGGGTTTTGGAATCTTTGTACGGATTTGAGGTGGAGAAAGTCCAGACTCTAAACATGGAAGGAAAGAAGAAGAAACGGGGAGGGTTGTTGATTGCCAAACCCAATTACAAGAAAGCTTACGTGACGCTGAGAAATCCATTGTCGATAAACCCGGATCTCTTTCCTATTAAGGCGATTGAGGAAGAGAAAAAGAACATGAACAAGCAGTCCAAGTCCAGCATTGTGGAAGACCCAGAAGCTGTTAAGAAGTCGCATTGGCTCGACGAGAAGCGTGATGGCGGAGGGTTTAAGACGCCTAGACGAGGTAATTTTGGAGGCAGAAGTAGAAGCGGCGGTGAGAAGGTGGGTGCCAGCTCCGGGGCGAAGTTTCCCTGGAGTAGCATGACCTCTTTTGGGAGGTAACGCGTTTTTCTATTTGAAATGTTTAAATGTATGGATAGGTGAAGCTCCATTAGGTGTTTGAGACAATGTGTCACTGAGTTTAATCGTCTTGGTGTAATGTTTCAATTGATTGTGTCCATTTTATTGAATTCTGTTGTTGCATCTTGTTTTACATTTTACTGAAAGATATTACACTGCAAGATTATCTTTTTGTTTCATTCCTTTCCTTCTCCGTCTTCTTCTTTTTTATGGTCCATTTCTTGTCCGATTTAAAACTCTTTGACTCATTTTTATTTGTAATAGCGTTTGGGAGTAGGTTTTCAGTTATTTGTTTTAGTTTTTCTCGATAGTTAGCGTGAGAGTGTTTAAATGAGACAATTTTTATTTCTGATGGCACCACTTTCTAGCTTATCAATTCTAAAGTTGTACGGTTTTATTGTTGTCTTCCAATAGCCTGTTATTGCTAGCATATTTCTGGTGATGGAGTTACTGAGTTGATTCTTTCAGCTGCCTATACATATGTACGTTTTAAGTTGACGAAGGATTTCAAGCATGGGGGCAAAAGCTTCAAGTAACTGAATGAAATGTATGGATTTTTCTTTATGCTTAGAAAGTCGTTGGAACTTCACGTATTCTTTGCACAACCAGTTAAAGTGTACTGCACACAACATCTTAAAAGACCTAGCCTAACAGAATTTCAAATATGCCAATAAGCATCAGCATTCCTAACACGAGATAGTTTATTTAATGTATAGGGGATTAAGGACTTGAACTGATTTGCCATCATTGCTTGCCACTACGATTTTAGATAAGATGATATCTTTTTGAATTTAGTATTTACATATATTGGTCAGAAACCAAGTATATTACTTTTCTGCTCATGTAGTTTTGGGCTAAATGGGTTTGTAGGTCATGTTACTCTCAGCTGCATAACCTAACACAGTATGTAATATGTAACAAGAACTGACTGCAGATCAGGACAAGGTTGTCTTAGGCTTAAGTTTAAGACCTGATACTACTAGACATAACATACATGAAAAAAGGAGCATTTGTGAATGAAAAATGAATCATAATGTAGAAGACCAACATGTACCTTCACATTTTGTTTAAGAAATATCTTACAACTCATGGAGCTCGTGCTCTAAGCTCTGTAAACAAGATCTACCATTGGTATTTTATATATTTCCTAACACTCGTGAAATCACATAAAATATTTGATTGACGCTATCTAATGAACCATTTTTGCTATTAAATGGCCGTTCCGAGGTTTCTCTTAGATGATATTTCTAAGATTTCTCAGGATATTGATTGCCTTCGGCGAAATCTATTCCTGCGCCTCTGGTTTGGCCTGTTTTCGCTTTCATCAGTTTCTTCCCTATCTATTTTTAGATTGAAAAGACCTGACTTTCTAATATTCGGCCATCCACGTGTCCAACCTGATGAATTCCTTTTTGTGGTTTGCTTTTGATGTTCTTGTTGCAGCACTGAGTAATCTCTTTGCAGCTCAGCCATTTGCATCTTTACTTTCTCAAGTTCCATTTTGAGCATTTTGACTTCTTTGTTTGTTGATGACCCACTGCTTTCCTGATCTGAGTTGTCAGCAGTTTCTATTTGACTTTTACCTTGTATTGTGGCTCTGATTTTCACTTGCTCTGAGAATAAGACCTGTGAGTACCATCACTTTATATGTCAGGAATACTAGTCAATTAATTGATTGGTGCATCAGCGGATTGGGGTTCAAGTGATAGCATATTATTTTCTCAATATGGAAACATGGATGTCTAGTGCACGCCCTACTCATGAATCTATATTGTATGTTAAATGGTTACACATATTTGAAGCCTCTGTTGTCTTGTAATGCATATTGCCTATTTTGTTGATGTCCACATTTGTATGCTGTATCATATAATTCTAATAGCCAACGGTATATGCTTGTATGTTGGAGCTGAAGTACTTCTGTAAGTCTAAGCATTTGTTCAGCTGACATCAATTATGTGAAATTACCTGAATCATGGTTCTTAGTGGCAACCTCTCATTTTGTGCAGCATGTTCACATGCATCTAGTGAAAGCTTTGCACTGTTCATGACTTTGCATAGTCTCCTCCTTTCATGCTCTGTTAATGATGGATGAGCCTATAATTCGGAACACCAATTTTCAGATTATTTGAAGAAGCAAAAAGCAAGAAAATGCATAGCTGATAACCTTGAGATATATGTCAATGGCTCTGTAGAGGCCATCATCACAAGTCCGAGCATTTTCAGGCAATGACTGAGCTAAAAACTGAAACTTGGTGACTGGAAGATTAGGGTCTCTTGCAATTTCTGCTAGGTAGTTGTCTAGAAGTTTACTGATGGTCAATGGTCCAGGTTGCTGCTGCTGTTTCTGTTCATATAGCAAGAAATACTCCAAAATCCTTTGCACCACATCTATGTTGTGCATAGTGTGTTCTTCAGTAGAACTGGATCAACCAGATGCAGTTAGACAAGGATGTCAGTTGAACCGATAATTGATCTTGAAATTATGTAAGGATGTCACGATAATATTCTCTAAAGATTTCCCGTTTAGAGAGTCATATTGGAATAATAATGACTAGAAGGTAATGACTTACTTTACCAGTTTCCCTTGATCACCTGCTGCATAATTGGGAATAAGAAGATCACTAACATCTGCAGTTTCTAATACCATCCCAACTCTCTTTTCAAGCTCTGATACTAAAGCTGGGGATGCGAAGCAAACTATTGCCATCTTTAACATCTTCAAAAGAAACTTGGAAGAAACTGCTTCTTTCTGCGGGGGCAGTATGCTCACTAGGTTTTCTACTATCATTCTTTGTTCCTTTGTTGGTCCAATGACCCCTCCCTGACTCCTCCCACTCATAATATTCCATTGCAACTCATTACTTCCATTATTGTTACTTCCTATTCCTTCCCTCCCTGATTCTGTGATCGGCAACCATATCTCCCCATATTGCATTATACAAGAACCTATAATTTCAGGTATAACTCCTTTCGCCTTTAGTGCTGTTATAATCCTTGTGAAATAATTAATCCGAAGAGTAGCCATGTCATTAAACCACCACTTTTCTCCATTTGTTATCTCTCCTATTGTTGAAGTTTCGTGAGAGATCTTCCAAGCAATTGAATCACAGCATCTTCGAACAATTTGAAGGTTCTCAGCCCATGGAGATAGAGTTTCGCATGATCTAAGGACTGTTATTGAGTCCCTCCACGAAGAGAGGACCACGAATGTAAAGAAAGCTTCAGCCTTAGAGATGAGGTTCCCATCTTCCAGTGCCTCGGTCATCTCAAGGAATTCCGCTGCACATCTTAAGACTGCTACATTATTGGCAGTCAAGCTTATTGGTAGGCCATAACAAAATTTCAATATGATTTCAAATGTTTCAGCACCACCTGGAAAGTTGTCAATCTTATGGTCATAAGACAAATTTGATTTTGGAGGCTGAAGTTCTATCCTTCCGAAGTAGCCGCACTTGGAAATTATTGGGAACTGTTTTAGGAGGACATTAGTGAAATAAGCGGCGAGTTAAATCCAGAAGGTATAAACCAAGATAAGTTCAAGCCTGAGTGTGAATAGGCTTGACTGCAACTAAGCTAAGTTCAAGCTGGATATTTTTTATTCAAGCTTGAGCTTGAGCTTAAGGTTACAAGCTCAACAAGCTTGAGTCCCAATTCAAACTCAAATTTTTAAAGTGAGTTTGATCTTGATCCTAAAAACTTCTCAGAATTTTGACTTATTAGCATGCTATTTAGATACCTTGTGAACATAGAATGTGATGTCTTCAACTTGAATTGACAGATCTGTTGGAATTTGAGACAACGCAAACCTGCATAAGTACAACCATGCTGGAGGATTAGTCTTGCGTTAGGAAAGCATGTGCATGTGAACTGAAATATGAAGTTGGAACATGTGGAAGACATTCCGAACAGCAAAACCTTATACTGTATAGTAAATTCAGAATAAACTCCAACCAGTTTCTTAAACAACATCCAATAAGCTATCTGTGAACAAACTCTATGATTTCTCCTTTGTCAAGTGTTTGTGTTCTACCATTTCTCTGCATACTAGGACTTAAAAGAAACTTAAATGCGTTACCATGAATCCTCTTTCTTCTCAAATGTTGCAATAAATTTGGCTGGAACTACTGTACTTTGGTTGTCTGCTTGGTAGGTGGCACCAGAATCAGTAGCTTGGCTCTGAGGCTGCTCTGCTTGAACAGAAAACTTCATCTCCATTCCTGCCTGCTGTTGATGCATGCTCGTAATGTGAGTCTATATTTCTCATTTCTTTTGAAAGGAATAAGCAAATGAGTGGGACAAGGGTAGTATAAATGCTTGAGAAGTGAGTTTGTGGCTGAAAGAAGCCTGCCAGTGAGTGCCATTAAGGAGGCTGTCGAGTGGTTTCTTGAAAATCCTCTACAGGTTCAGAATCACTAGGATTTTCAGGTCAAGGGACAATGGGGATAATCCCTGTTTGGATGAACCAAAAGAATGTTGCCTGTGACCAGTCCCATTCATTCAGATTAAACCACGTACGAGCAAACTGGACCATTAGATTATTCTGAGGCTTAAGACATTGCAGTATTGTTTCTGCTAACTAATGGCACTGAAGTAGACCAGGTCAATACACAGCTATATTAAGACGACATTATAGCAGCTGTGCCATTATAGTGTGAGTTCACTCTACTGTAGAGAACGTCTCGTTTGACCGAGATGTTGTTAACAGACTTATGTCCATTTAATGTTGTTAACAGACTTATGTCCATTTAATGTCCTAATCCGAAAACATAATGATATTCAATGTGTTCCTTTTTTTGATCTAATGATATTTAGTGTTTTCTTGCAAAAAATTTATGTTACTTTTGGAAGCTTGGACTCTCTAAACTGCTCTCGTGATAAGTGTAATATATTTATCATATGATTGATATATAGTTTATGGAGAGCAATCAATTTACTAGGCCTTGTTTACTAATGCTGATAGGATTAATAGGTGCCCGGTTAGACTCGAGATTGTTGCATGCATTTGTTGAGATTGGTTAAACAGCCTTGCTTGCTTAAAATTGGATAATGCTGCAAATTATGGTTAACCAAGTTTACTAGCATCTCTTTTAACAAAGATTAGAAAGTACTTATTTGCCCCAAAATAAGACAAAATGTATTATCCATGCCAACTTACAGTATTTGAAAATCTTTGTTCACCTAAGCCAACGAAATGCAAAACCTTCGTCTACTGCTTTTGCATCTTTGTTCGCCATTGTTGGGCTATGTCATCCTTCGAAAGCCTAAAACTCGCCCCGACAAGGGGCGTTTGATCTCCGACAAGGGGCATTAGAAGGAAGACATTCTTCGAAGATAGGTTTCACCATTTGACCACCGACGAGGGGCAGAGAAAGAAGACAATTTCTAAGGTGGGTTTCACCATTTGGTTTCGAAGACCGGCAAATGTTTTGAAAGTGGATTTCACTGTTTGACCTCCGAGGAGTGGCCATCGAACTAAGACATTTTGAGGTGGGTTTCACCATTGGTTTTTCAAGGCGGGCAAATATTTTGGAAGGTGGATTTCACAATTTGACATCCGTTTGGGGGAAAATAGGGGCAACAAAAACTTAGGCGAAGCGTTGAAGGGCAAAATTGGGAAGTGAAATTGAGAAAGCCTGGCAATGGCAAAGCCAGATAAGAATCCCACCTGGTTGGGCGGGATTTTAATTAGGAGAAATTCCAGCCTAATATTGGTCCTTTTCTTTTTTTCGGGCCAAGAAAATTCTTTGTAGACAGCCAATTCGAGTGGAAAAGGCTGGATATCTAACCCAGTGCGATCAAGTAAATAAGATCATAGTGTATCATAATTACTGTGTGATTGATTCGATTTGGCCAATATATATCTGCATTGTTAAGGGTTTATGAAACCCCGCCACATATCAAGAGATGTATATGAAATGTTGATTGCCTTTTCTGTTCTTGTACTATGGATGAACGTCAACAGTAGTATGTTGGTTTTGCATGGGTAGCTCTCTTATTCCTGAAATCGAGATTCTTAAAGGGAGCGAGAGTTCATCGATTTCCACCAATCTTAGTGTTTGTTAGTTTGATTGGAAAGCAGATGTATAGAAAAAATGGAAGTAAAAGTGAATGTATAAGAAAAAGTTTCGTGTTTCATTAGATAGAATAGGTAGAGGGGAAGTAAAATTGAATGTATATGAAAACTTTTCGAATCTAAATTCGTTTTCTTCCAAAATTGGGTGAAAAAGTGAACTTATAAAGCTAAAAAAGCAAAATAGTATAAATTTTATTTTATTTATCCTATTACCCATATATAATTTTCTTTAAATTCTTTTTTCTTCCTG